>NW_024809684.1:0-3081 GCF_019175285.1 Sceloporus undulatus | reverse complement strand
CAAATGCGTTCCGTTCTCATCACGTGATCAGAACGTTCTCAGAACCCTGTGCGATAATCTCCTCAATAACGTGAATACGCATTGCATGTGAACTGGCTCCCCATTGCTTGAAAATAGTATGCCATTGCCTGAATTTGTGTGTGGCAGTCTATCACACAATAACGTTAAACCCCATGATTGCGTTCAGATTACCATTGGATTATACTTCCAGTTTCCCTTGTCTGATAAACTCCTGAATGTGTGATACTGTGATATGAGTGTAGGAGGGCACCATGCTGCAAATTTTTACTGCTCTCTGACTCACAAAAAACCAAAAAAAACCTCCTGCAGGACCACTGTTTACTCTGGAATAGAAGATTTCATTTTGTATTGCTCAGATTACTTCTTATGATGGGCAATAATATGGAGAATGGGAGACTGACATTAGGAATGGAAAAAATAATCAATTTCACATCCTTCCACCTTTGAATTTAAAACCTCAGATTCTTTCCATTTTAAATATGAAGAGATTTATCTGGACTGAATTCTTCCTATCTACATTGAATTTCAATAGGTATAGCTATTACTGACACAGATCTAATGCCATTCGTCTGCTGGCAAGGGTGTTATCCTCTTACCCATACTCCTCCTCTTATTTATTTCTTACAAAGCTCTCCCTATGGATTGAGATGGGGAACAACAACAATTTGCAAATGCATGATATCAGTTAAAAACACATCAATAATACACATCAACTTTAAAAGGCAAATAAAGCATACATATATTAAAACAATCCACATTTAAAATTCACAATTTAAAATTCACAATTTAAAATTTACAATTTAAAATTCACAATTTAAAAATCACCTGATAGAAGTGACTGGTCTTCAATGCTGTTTTAAATTCAGACCGTGTATTCAGCTGTCAAACTTCCTCTGCCAGGTTGTTCCACAATCTAGGGACAGCTGAAGAAAAAGTCTTCTGACTGACAGTTGTTAACCTAGTCCTGGCTGACTGGAATAAACATCTGCCAGACGGCCTGACAATGCAGGGTGGGTTATATGGGAGTAGGTGATCCTATTGATAACCTGGACCCAAACTATGTAAAGTTTTAAAGGTAATAACCAACACTTTGACCATTGCCCAGAAGCTAATTGGCAGCCATGGAGTGATTTTAATATTGGTGTGATTTCAACATTCTTGGGTGGTCCAGAAATCAATCTGACTACCATGTTTTGAACTAATTGAATATTCCAAACTTGATACAGGGGTAGCCTAATATATAGCACATTGCAAAAGTCCAGCCTTGAGGTTACCAGTGTGTACACTACCATCTTTAGCTCCTCTGCTATAGGAGGGAGGGGCAGCTGATAACAGCCGTAGCTGATAGTAAGCACTTCTGGCCGTGGCATCTATCTGAGCTCTCTTTTGGAGCAATGAATTCAGAAGCATCCCCAAGATGTGAACACAATCATTCAGGGTAGTTTGTTGTAACACCAAAACTCTCTCACAGAGAAGGCTAAATATCCCACAAAACTACAAATCTTAGGATTCCATGGCATTAAACCATGGCAATTAAAGCAGTGTCAAACATTAATTCTACACTGAGATAATTATGCTGTGGAGATTAGGTCCTTGAAATTAAGTACTCAAAGTTCTGGAGCTGGATAAATAGATCTGTCACTTTGGGGTTTTCCTAAGTTTGAATTATTTTCATTTCAAATTTGTTCCATCCTGAATAGGAAGGGAGTTAAGGATTTGGGGAACTCTTATCAACTGAACTGAACTGAAATAGTCGTCCACACCTAATCAACCTGGGAAGTTGTTCTCATGCAGGCCTCTCCTCAGCTCTGTTTAAGAGTGTTTATAAGTCTTCCTCTGCTTGACTACATGAACAGAACACACAAGGAGGTAGCGACTGTAATTACAGCACAGGGTGAGTTTATGGGTCCCAAGAGAAGCTTTCACAAAGCAAAAGGAATATAAATTTTGAACTTGTGGAAGTAGAGCTTCTGTTGCTAAATCCAATGGACAAACCTGTATTTTTAAGAAGGAGCATTCTGCTTCAACCTAAATGCCAGCCCTGCTGTGATTTTAATTAGAATTTGTTGGCCCTTTCTCTAATTTTTTTATCTGGAAAACTTTTTGTTTTGTTTTGTTTTGTCATCATGTCTTTTACACAAAGCTACTATGAACTTTATATATGTAACTCCTTCATTTTTTCTGAATGTCAGTAGTTCCCACCCACCCCCTTCCCACTGTCTTGCAATAATGAAGGAAGGCATCAACATTACAATTCTATCCAATATCCCCCAACATTTCACAGATGAAAACTGGGACACATGTGCCCAAGCAATATCAGAGTGTGGGAAAGATGCAAAAAGTTATTAATTATAAAGAACGCATCATCTAGAAAAGTCAACAGCAATTTTGATTTTGCCTTAGCCTACTGGAAAAGGCAAGATTCTGCCCCTTCTTGCCCCCCACCCACCCACCTTTGAATTAAATGCAAACTACTTTTGTACTTTGAACTCAGTATGCAGCAACTGAAGTGAGCAGAATACAAAGGGGGGCAAGGACTGGGACATTTTAAAAGCATCTGAAAATGGGATGGCAGAGGATTAACTGAGATTGTTCCAGCCAAATTGGGACAGTTGGAAAGTATGGTGACAGTGTACATGCTTTGTACACAGAAAATTCCACTTCAAATTCATGGCATGTATTTATTTATTTATTTTATTTTATATCCCACCTTTCTTCTGACAAGTCAGGAGAGCTGGAGGTTATGCAGTTCCTTGGACTGTCAGTAGTACATTCCTCACCTTTTGAAAATGAAATCAGGCCACTGCATTGTAATCCTATGTACAAAGATACTAAGGATCAGGGTGTCTTTGGGGGGTGTGGGGAGTGTAGGCCACACCAAATGTCATCTAAGGGGAGGTAACACCACTACTCCCTAAACATCTGCCTTTTGGCAGAAATGGGTTGTGACATTCACCAGCATCCTTTTAAAATACTGAACAGATAGTGTGAGTGGGGAAGAGAAATGAGAGCTTGAACTGAGCTAAGTTTTAAACGGGACATGTATAAGAAATGGAAAAA
>NW_024809683.1:0-3081 GCF_019175285.1 Sceloporus undulatus | reverse complement strand
CCCCCCCCATAACTCCTTCCTCCTTCCCACACTTTGGCCCTATTCTTCCCTATCCACCCACCTTTGCCTCCCTTCCCATCACTTGTTGTTGTTGTGTGCCTTCAAGTCCTTTCTGCCTCCTGGCCACCCTCTCATGGGGTTTCCTTGGCAAGGTTTGTTCAGAGGAGGTTCGCCATGGCCTTCCTCTGAGGCTGAGAGAGTGTGATGCCCCACCCAGTGGATTTCCATGGCCGAGCTGGGATTTGAACCCAGAGTCATAGTCCAATCAATGCTCAAACAACTAGTCCACAATGGCTCCAACAATCCACTTTAAAAGCTTGGTCTTTTCCCCAGATGTCTTCACCGCAAAGGAAGGCACCACAAAATGGAAGACAATCAAGAAAAGGGAGGTCAGGACTCAAGAAAAGCTCCAAACACTCCTAGAAATGTTAATGCATGCTTCTTAGTTATGCTCAGAATGGAGGATGCTTTAGAATACCTCCTGGACAGAAGGTTGGAATGGAGGACATGTCCTTAAAGTGGAGGAGGAGGTCTGTCCTGCCCTGAGGTGAACCTACCATGGGGGTTTCTTGGCAATATGAGTTCAGAGAAGCTTTGCCATGGCCTTCCTTTGAGGCTGAGAGAGTGTGGCTTGCCACTCTTGGTGGCTGTGCCTACTATGTGTCTTTTATTCTCAACCTGGAGCCATTCCCATCCTTTTTTCATAGGCTGCATCTACACTGCAGAAGTAATGCCATTTGATACCGCTTTAATTGCTCTGGCACCATGCTATGGAATTCTGGGATTTAAATTTTGGGAAGAGAATTCGCCTTCTCAGTCAGAGAGCAGTGGAGCCACAACAAACTACAAATCCCAGGGCTCCATAGCATGGAACCCGCAGGATGACTAGATGTCCTCTTTTTGGGGGGTATACCTTACATTCCAGTCTTCTGTCCAGGAGGAATTCCAAAAATGTCCTCCCTTTTGAGCATCACTAAGAAGCATAAATTTATATCTATATGAGGGGTTTCAGCTTTTACTGGCCATGTCCTCCATTTTACTTGAAAGCCCAACACTTTGCGGTGCCTTGTCCTCCTTTGCGGTTAGTACAACTGGTCACCATGGGACCCAAAGGCAGCTAAAGTGGTGTCAAACTGCAGCCCTGGTCCTCTCACCAGGTGACCCTACGGGTTTTCCTTCTTGTGACACCCTTTTCTGCCCCTTGGGTGAAGATTTCTAGTTTTTAGGGGTCATACATGGACCACTACTACCCCATAAATTCATGGGATGGGACCCAGATTTTTCCCCATCATTAGAATGAATAATGCTTCCAGATTGCAAAAGGAAGATGTTTGCATTAGTCGCCATTCCAAATATCACAGCAGTCAATTAACCTGTAAAAACCTAATTGGCTTTTTGACTAATTCTCAATACTGTGATGAGAGATTGGAACCTAAGTTTTATGTCATGTTTAGCTTTAACAAATGAAACAGCGAAAATCAAGAAGTGAAAATAATTATGAGGGGTGACAGGGGTGCCAAAATATTTCTCGCCTAGGGTGGCAAAATACCTAGAGCCGGCCCTGGGAATAACTGTCCCCAAGCATCTCCATCTGGAATCTGCTTGAGAGATAGGACTAGAACCACTGCAACGCATTGCCCCCATCCTCAGTTTCCTCAGATCCTTCTGGATGCCATGGTCGATGGTATCAAAAGTCACTGAGAGATCTAAAAGCACCAGCAGGGTCACACTTTCCCTGTTGATATTCAAGTGGTGATCATCTACTAATGCGACCATAACAGTTTCGACTCTGTATCCCATCCTGAAGCCAATTTGAAATGGTCTATATACTCTGTTTAATCCAAGACCACTTGGAGTTGAAGAGCAACTGCCCTCTTAATCACCTTGTTTAGAAATGGAAGATGGGAGACCGGTCTGTAATTGTTCATGTTCAAGGGATCTAGGGAGGGCTTTTCCATAAACGGCCGTACCACCGCTTCTTTTAAGCAAGATGGACAATAGCCCTCCCTAAGAGAAGCATATCTCAGGTGAGTCCTAAGTGCATCTCCTCCTTGGATGACCAGCCATGAAGGGCAAGGGTCCAGAGGGCAAGATGTCTTCTTTACACTTCCAAGGAGCTTGTCCATGTCTTTGGTACATACAGATTCAAATAGACCCAGTATGATCTTATTCATAGAGTCACTGGACACCTCACCTATAGCCTCTGCAATAATGCCAGTGTCCAATTCGGCTCTTATCTGAGAGATGTTCTCTGTGAAATAGTAATTTAAATTGTCAAAGTGAGCTGTGGAAGGCTCCAATAATGAGTTCTGGGGGGGAAGGTGCCTGAGTCAGGTCCCAGATGCCCCCCCCCCCGACTTCAGCACTCCTTTTATGCTTTTCTTTCCTTGGCACTTTCGCTCCATACCTTCCTTCTTCTCCTTTAACATACATCCCTTCAAGGGAGTCCAAGGCCCTTTCAGCATGTTCCCATAACCAGGGGGGGGGGGGGCATACTTTCTGGAGCTGAGGGTCTCTCCTCTGGTCCTCCTCCACAGGCTTATTTTGAAGGGAAAGGTATGTATGTTGAGGAGTGCCTAATCCAGATCCTGTGGGCCTTTAAGCCTAGTTCCCAGGTTGCCGGGTGGGTGGGGGGTCTGTCTCCCCCGAAGGGGCTTTGGGGTCCCTTCATATCCCTCCTCTTGGCTTTGGCCTAGATTTGGGTCTTCTCTCCCCCCCGACCGAGCCCCCCCCCCCCAGCGCCAACTCCCCCCCCCCCGCATAATGTTGCTTCCAATGCTATTGAAGTACCTGGGCCCCAAGGCCATGCCTCTCTCCAAAGATCCCCCCTGCCCTCTTTTCTCATAATAACCCCCCAAGTACCTGGGCCCCAAGGAATCCCCCAAAGAAGGGGGCAGGGAAGGGAGAGGAGGAAGAGGATGACTGGCAGAGCCCCTGCCTTTCTTTGGGGTGAGGAGATTAGGGTTTCCTTCCTTCTTACAACCCCCCTCAACTCCCCCCCTCCAGAAGACCCTGCAGCCAAATCTTCGAAGGAATGAGGGCTCTCCCCACTTCCCTCCTTCAGAGCAGGCTGTGAGGGCG
>NW_024809682.1:0-3081 GCF_019175285.1 Sceloporus undulatus | reverse complement strand
CCAATCCCAACCAATACTCATATTGTGAAGACGAAGGCTTTCATGGCCGGCATCCATAGTGTTTGTGGGTTTTTCGGGCCATGTGGCTATGTTCTAGAAGTTTCTTCTTGACGTTTCGCCAGCATCTGTGGCTATGGGCATCTTCAGAGAATGCTTGCCTGGAAAGGACTGGGTATATATATATTGTGTGGAAAGGCAGGAGTGATTTGCATGGTCACACACTATATATACCCGACTCCTTTCCAGGCAAGCATTCTCTGAAGATGCCCATAGCCACAGATGCTGGCAAAATGTCAGGAAGAAACTCTTCTAGAACATGGCCCAAAAAGCCACAGAAAACAATACTCATATCGTTTGGAGTTTATCACACGGGAGGATTTTCTAAAAGTAAAAAAGGAGCGGCTTTTGTCGACTTTCCCTCCACTTTCTGTTCAGGTTTGCATTAGTTTAACAAGGATGTCGTGTGAAAATCAACGCTTTTGCAGGTCTTTTTTCTAATGTAAACCCCCGTTTTTGTACGGGATTTCCTCCGTGTGATAAACTCCCAAATTTTAACTATACAGTGCTGTACTTTTTATTATTATGTATTATTAATTTTAAAATAGAACATATACATTTTTTAAAAGAATGATATAAACATGCATATATGATACAATCATCTTGTCGGTATTCAGAATATATTTATATATGTGTGTGTGTACATATATATATATATATGACAGACTTCCTTGTTGTCTTTCCATGAATCAAAAATATTTGTTACATTTACCTGTACCTCGCATTAATTCCTAATAATATTAATGACACCATCCATTGTGTATTTGGCTTCTTATCAATCGTAGCCTTTAATTGTCCACTAAAATAGCTTTCCATAGTCATCTCCTTTTTTCTCAAAAGATTCTTGGCTAAACGAAACCTTAGTCTTCCTTTAATGAAAAAATAATTCTTAGCATTATTATATCTTTCTCTTTAAACTGCAAGCTAAATTTATATATAAACATATACATTATCTGTTATTTAAAGAAACTCATTGCTGTATAAACTCCAAGCAATGCCTTATTTGATGTTTATCTATATTTTCCTAACTTACAATATGATAACAGTACGATTAGTATGTCCAATTCATTTACTTTATTTCCCCTTATAAAATGTCTTCAAATGAACTCCACTCTTTTTCTGTTTTTTGGATCAGTTATTTTTATTAATCGTGTGAGTTAGCTTGTCCATATTCTTCACTTCTTCAATTTTAAATTTCCTGTCCTTTATTTTAGGAGTTTCCTCCACCTTCCATCCTTTGGCGATGACTACTATTGCTGCTGTACTTGTTTCAGTGTACTGTATAAGCCGCCTAGAGTTACAGCTACAGGAAAAGGAGTTATAAATAAAGATTGTTTTGCCAAATGCCTTTATGAACGCAATGAGATGCTATGACCGTGCCAGAATTTGTGAGTAACATCATTGAAAGAGCAGTCTTCATCAAGGGACCAGACTCCTAGTAGGGTCACCCAGGACAGAATACTCAAAGTGAAGATCCCAGACTATGGCTGCAATTGCACTGCAGAAATAGTCCATTTTGATGCCACTTTAACTGCCATGAATGCTATAGGATTCTGGGAATTGTGGTTTGTTGTGGCACTAGGACAAAGCCATGGCAGTTAAAGTGGCATCAAACTGGATTATTTCTGCTGTGTAGGTGCAGCCTAAGATGTGCGGGTATAATGGCTACAGACAAGAACTGCTAGGGGAGGGCAGGGGAGAAACTATGGAAAGGAAAGTTAGGCAGCAGTTGTAGTGACAGGAGATGGATCTATAAGAGACAACAGCACCGCCACTTTACCTTTTGTCATTATTTTAAAGCAAAAAGTACTGCTAAACCACTTCTAAAGGTCTTTTACCTTGAAAACTAAGTGATAAGACAGTGCTGGAAGAGATAGTGCTGGAAGATGAAACCCCCGAATGAGAAAACTCTCAGCCAGCAACTGCAGAAGATAAAAAGGGCAGTACCAATGGGAGGAGAAATGCTGGACTCAATGTGGAAAATTTTCAACCATTGATATGCTCCATTGTGAAAGAAAAGTGTGAAACTGGATGAGGAATGGGTCGTTTTGAGTAAGATAATTACGTGATTCTACTCTGGAAATAACAGAATAAAAGAAATCCTGATGGCATTAGTAGTGAGGCATGATGCAGCAAGAGTAATCAGAGTCTGCAATGCAAAATCTGACCAAATCATATCAGCAATCAATATAATTATATCATTGAAGCCATAGTCCAGATTATGATCCAGCTAATATTAATGAAATGTGCATATACTGTATGATACAATAATCTTGTCAGTATGGATATTAATATTTGTTATTAATGAAATTTTTAACAAAATATCAGCAAAATAAAAATAAAGACCAATGATGATTTACATTATTTTAAAGTGAAGGATTAAGACATACAAATAGTTAAAAAAAAATTCTATCCCTTGCCTGAGTCATTAAAATGGAGACAGTAGTCAAGGAATCAGAAGACAAGGATTCAAAGGATAGCTATAAAGGACCTAGGTAAGATGCTCAAGTGTAAAGATATGTCATTTAATTCCAGATAAAGGACTATTACAGTATTTATGATTATGCAAAGATGTAAAAGTTGATTTCTATGAATATGGATATGAAAATGAAGAAAGCTGAATGAAGAAAAGCAAGCTATTTGAAATGTGTTGTCGAAGGAGAGTTCTGCAGATAGCATAGATCACAAAAATTATCAATAACGTTTACAGGACCTACATAGGGCTGTTAATAACAGTGTCTCTTACAGAGCATTCATTGGGTCACCACCATAAATTGAAGCCTACTTGGAAATGTAAAATTTCTGGAAGTTTGAAGAGATGGAAAATAATTGTTCCCAGATTACAACATTACTATTGTAAGTCTTACCCATTTCTGGAGCTGTATGTAAACGACACATAAATAACACAATACAGTGACACACACATCTCAAAAAGATCTGAAATGTAGGTGAAAGGGCAAGGTTTATACACTATTGTATTTATCTAAACCAGTGCTTCTCAATTATTTTCTGTCATGCCCCCCC
>NW_024809681.1:0-3081 GCF_019175285.1 Sceloporus undulatus | reverse complement strand
CCCAGCGCTCTCCTCCTGCCTCCGGCCCAGTTTCCAAGGAGGACCACTGGAGGAACCCAGACCCCTTAGAGTTTCCTTTAACTATTTAATGTATCTCAATCTGTAAGGAAGGGTCGTCGTTAGTTTTCTTTTTACTTGTTTTACTTTGTTAATTGCTATGTACCATATTTTCCGGCGTACAAGACGACTGGGCGTATAAGATGACCCCCAGCTTTTCCAGTTACAATATAGAGTTTGGGATATACTCGCCATGTAAGACTACCCCTCTTCCAACGCACACCAAATACAAATGAAAAAAACATCAGATTTGTTTTCAATATGGTAATTTTAATTCAAATGCTTATGACATGCAGGGACTTAGCAGGAAAAGCCTGCTTGGATTGGTCAGCTCTCCCTGTCTCCAAGACTATCAGAGCGGTATTGCAAACACGGCTCTTTTTCTCATACCCTGGGCGTCCTGGATGCCTGCAGCTTGCTCTGCCCTCCCTTCAGTGACATATGCGACGACTACCGATTCTCCAGTCTGGCTTGGACATTTCAGCACCTGCCCTAGAAGACTTGTGAGAAAATGTTCCTGGGTTAAAAAGTAGTCTGATACGCCAGAAAATACAGTACTATTTGCTTTGTTCATTTGTTGCTGCTGTCGATTTGCTATATATTTTTGTTTTTGTTATTACTGCTATTGTTAATTGTTATCCTATTTTATTGCTATTGTTTAATATACTACTATGTTACAACTGTTTTTTTTTTTAAATTTCATGTTTATTGTTATTGCTTTGTATTATCCTCTCTGTTGTAAGCTGCCCGGAGTCCCAGTGATTGGGCGGCATATAAATAATAACAATTATTATTGTTGTTGTTGTTGTTGTTATGAAATAAAGCTGTGGTGCCCAGAATTGGACAAAGGATTCCTCCAGGTGCCAAGCGATGTGGGGACTCTCCATGCAACAGGAAGCTCAGTGGACCCACTCTGCTTGGCACTAACAGGATTCCAGCCATGGCTTGTGAAAGGGGCCCGCCATAATTGTACCAGAGGAGTGAGTGTGCTCACACCTGTCGGACCATTTGCACAAGCAATCTTCCCCATGACAAATGCAACCCTCCTCGGGTGGGTTCACCGTCCAGCCATTCCTGCGCATCCACTCTTGCGCTCCGATTTGCTTGGACTATTGAGAATAGAGCAGGAAGGGAAGGAGGCTTGGGGCTGGAGAACATCCATGGCAACTGTGTTTTATGAGCTTATAATATTTCAGAGGTGCCAAACAGCTCCTGAAAGTGCTATTTTGCAAACAATCAATTCCAGGGCTCGAGTGTAGCTTCTGCTTCAAGGTTCAGAGTGAGTTGACACAAACTTTTGTGTTTATTGTACTGCCAATGCATCACCTTCTCTGGATGATGAAAAAGATGGGTTTTTAGATATGCGCTGGATCTCAGAGAGTCCCACGGTGGCCCTGGCCCACTTACCCATTTTTATATATATATATATATATATATATATATATAATATATATCCCAACCCCCACCCCCCCTCCTCCTACACTCAAATCTCCTCAGCACAATCAATAGCACAACTCTTTTGTGGTCAAAATAGTCCAATCTGCCCGGCATAAACAGTTGGAACATTTCCTCGCGCTTTCTTATAAAGAAGCAGCAAGGAACTTCAGGCATCAGACTGAGAGGCTCCAAAGGGAGGTGGAAGTCCCGATTTCCCTCTGTGAACGCTGGACTTTGCTTGACCATTGAGATGGACTTTCTTAAAGGCAGAGGAGGTCAGGAGCCAGGGAGCCATCTGCAAGAGATCTGCATGCCTTTAGCTGCCCAAGAGAATGTCAATTTTTAGGGCAAGAAGAGCTACTGCAGGTAAAACCACAAGAGACTGACCTGGCTTGGGTAAGCTGACCAAGCTGCTGGCCAATAGCCTCAACCTGGACCCTGTCCAGATGGTCAGTGGGCAGGAAACCAGGCCATATGAGGAACAACTGAGGGAGCTAGGGATATTTGGCCAGGAGCAGAGAAGACAGAGAGGGAACATGGAATCATGGAATCATGGATTTGGAAGAGATCTCCAGGGTCATAGGATCATAGAATCATAGGCTTGGAAGAGACCCCAAGAAGGGCCATCCAGTCCAACCCCCTTCGGCCATGCAGGGACTCACACAATGAAAGCATCCCCTGTGACAGATGGCCATCCAGCCTCTGTTAAAAACAGCCTCCAAAGAAGGAGACTCCACCAACCTCCATGGAGGCAGCAGCATCTTCCGCTGTCCAAAAGCTCTTACTGTCAGGAAGTTCTTCCTAATCTTCAGGTAGAGTCTCGTCTCCTGTACTTTGAATGGTGCTAACTCTCTTCCAATCCATCACATGTTAATGTGGAAAGCTGGTGTGCTTCCTAATATGCATCCAAGTGTTCTTCAAAATGTCCATGGAGCCTTGAAGCATCCCTGGCCATGCCTCCTCACCGCTGAAGGCCATCCATCGGTTGCAGGAGGAGAAGGAATGGTGCTGCCAGCCCTGAGCAAAGGCACTGTGCAGATGGGGCAGGTGCATCCGGACAGCCATGCGGTGCTGCAGCAGATCAAAACACGGTCCATCTTGCAATGCAGCCCCAGTACACCGAAAACAAACACCCATGCAAAGAGTTAACCTGATCATCTCTGACTCAGGAAATCTACATGCAGGTAACTGGTTATAGATATCTCTGGGAATCCCAGGAACTGCCTGCCTTTGGGGCCTCTTGTTGTGCCTTACTGATTTATTTGATTCACATCCCTTCTTATCTCACCTCTGTGTCATTCTTCCCCTCCAGACTTTTTGAGTGTCAGGAAACCCATTTTTCAGCCAGGGACTGAATAAAGGGGGCATTCTTTGTCCCCCTAACCCCCCCCCCCAGCCACCCGAATGGCCCTTGCAGGAGCACTTGGGATGACCAGAGCATCAGGAAAGCAGCCAATGCTGGGTCCCTGGATGAAAGGCTCCTGGGCAGAGGCCAAGGCGAAGATGGATGCGGAGCCTGGCCATAAATGACACCGTCTATCCTTAGAACATGAAGATGTGTGTATGTTAATGAAGAGACGGAGGATG
>NW_024809680.1:0-3081 GCF_019175285.1 Sceloporus undulatus | reverse complement strand
AGTGTCCAGCCGTGGCTCCTCTTCTCCTTCCTCCTGGAGAGGAGTGACCGGTGGGGTGTCCAGTAGGGTCCTGTCTTGGGCCTAGTGTTCAGCAATGGCTCCTCTTCTCCTTCATCCTGGAGAGGAGTGACCGATGGGGTGTCCATTGGGGTCCTGTCTTGGGCCTAGTGTCCAGCAATAGCTTCTCTTCTCCTTCGTCCTGGAGAGGAGTGACCGGTGGGGTGTCCAGTGGGGTCCTGTCCTGGGCCCAGTGTCCAGCAATGGCTCCTTTTCTCCTTCGTCCTGGAGAGAAGTGACCGGTGGGGTGTCCTGTCCCATTTCTGTCCTGGGCCCAATACTATTCAATATCATTATCAATGACTTGGAAGAAGGAACAGAACACATCCTTATCAATTTTGGAGATGACCCCAGTGTGACGCTGCGGCGTAAAAGTCCAATACAATCCTATGCTGAATCTATAGATTATAGTAATGCCAAATGGGGTTTTTTTGGGGTGGTTTTTAGGATGGAGGCCCTCGCCAGCATCGCCGCCACGAAGGAACAGTGCTGCAAAGACATTGCGCACTTCAACATGGAGTTTCGGGAGCTCCAGCGGATCTACAGCCATGAGACCAAGCTGAAGGCCTTCATGGCTGTGAAGTTGGTTGACCGCTATGAGTACGAAGAGCAGGCCAGGAAAGACAAAGGTAAGACGCTGGAGTAGGCTCTCGTTGGGTCTATTGGGTTGGTACTATGGTTGGGTCAACCTAGAGTAGGGTCCGGTTGGGTCTCTTGGGTTGGGACTATAATAATAATAATAATAATAATAATATGGTTTATTTATATTTCCCGCTTCTCCCAGAGGATTGAAGTGGGATTACAGCAGAATATAAAACAACAAAACAGTATACAACTACCATTAAAAATATTATTATCCAAATATCTATAATAATTATTAAAAACAGTTTATAAAAATAATATATATCTACAAAACATACAATGTGCCAGTCCTAATTGGGTTCTTACTTAATTTCTATAGAGGGATAGACTTTATAAAGAGTTGGGAGGGTATGCTAATTGGAAGAGATAAGTTTTTAACCCCTTCTTAAAGGTTTCCAATGTAGGGATGCAGCGTATCTCTTCTGGGAGGTTATTCCAAAGTGTGGGGGCTCTAGCCAAGAATGTTCTCTGGTGAGTGGAAGTTAGTCTCACCCTAGGGTCCTCAAGTATGAGCTTACCTGTTGGTCTGAGGATGCGGGGCGGATTATGTAGGGAGAGGTGTTCCCTCAAGTAACTCGGGCCCAAGCCATGTAGGGCTTTAAAGGTGATAACCAACACTTTGTATTGGGCCCAGAAACTAATTGGCAGCCAGTGAAGAGATTTTAGTACCGGTGTTATATGGTCTTGCCTTGGAGATCCGGCGACCAATCTGGCTGCAGCATTTTGAACTAGCTGAAGTTTCCGAACCTGATACAAAGGTAGCCCCATGTAGAGCGCATTACAGAAATCTAAACGAGAGGTTACCAGTGCATGTACTACTGTTTCAAGGTCCTTTCGGTCCAGACAGGGACGTAGCTGGCGTATCAGCTGAAGCTGATACCAAGCACTCCTGGCCATCGCGTCCACTTGGGATGATAATTGTAGGGATGAATCCAAGAGTACTCCCAAACTACGTACTTTGTCCTGTAGGGGAAGTGTGACCCCATCCAGGACTGGATGACAAATTCCTCTGTCTGGATCTGGGGAACCTATCACGAGTACCTCTGTTTTCTCTGGATTCAGCTTGAGTTTGTTTTTCCTCATCCAGCCCATTACTGACCCCAGGCAGGCGTCCAGGGGAGAGATGCCATCCTTAGTCACTGTATCAGTCGGAGCCATGGAGAGGTAGATCTGGGTGTCATCAGCGTACTGATAACACCGTGCTCCATGTTTCTGGATGATCTCTCCCAGTGGCTTCATGGGTTGGTCCAACCTAGAGTGGGGTCCGGTTGGGTCTCTTGGGTTGGTACTATGGGTTGGGTCAACCTAGGGTGGGGTCCGGTTGGGTGTTTTGGGTTGGGACTATGGGTTGGGTCAACCTAAAGTGGGGTCTGGTTGGGTCTCTTGGGTTGGTACTATGGTTTGGGTCAACCTAGAGTAGGGTCTCGTTGGGTTTCAACTCATTCTCATTGGGTCCATTGTTGAACCCAAGTAGAGTAGACCCATTGAGTCAACGGTTGAAGGGGAATCCCAACTTACAACTCAATCCCATTGGGTCCATTGTTGACCCTATGCAGAGTAGACCCATTGAGTCAACGGTCAAAGGGGAAGCCCAGCCTACAACTCAATCCCATTGGGTTCATTGTTGACCCCAAGTAGAGTAGACCCATTGAGTCAACGGTTGAAGGGGAAGCCCAGCCTACAACTCATTCCCATTGTGTTCATTGTTGACCCCAAGCAGAGTAGATCCATTGGGTCAATGGTTGAAGGTGAAGCCCAACCTACAACTCAATCCCATTAAGTCCATTGTTGACCCCAAGTAGAGTAGACCCATTGAGTCAACAGTTGAAGGTGAAGCCCAATCTACAACTCAATCCCATTGGGTACATTGATGATCCCAAGTAGAGTAGACCCATTGAGTCTAGTAGGGGTAGGCTAGCTTCCGCTGACCGCTCTGGTCACTTACTCCGACTTCTCTCCCAGCGATCAAGGAGAAGTCCAGGGCCAAGGCCAAAGGGGAGAGTTTTGAGAGCTACGAAGTGGCCTACATGCGGCTGCTGAAGCTGACCGAGAACGGCGACATTGACCGCTTGGTGGACGAATTCACCAAGAAGGAGAAGAAGAACTTCGCCGCCTTCAGTTACATCACTGAACTCAACGACGACAACGAGAGGCTCCAGAAGAGGATCCAAAGTGTCCAGGTCGGTCCCTTCGCTTCGCCGTTCATGCCGTAGTGGTCCAAATACCGAATTACGACTCCAGGAGACGACTGAATTTTATTTTTTTTAATTTTAATTTTTTTAAAATTTAAAATTTAATGTTTTATTTTTATTAGTTTAAATTTAATTTTAATTTATTTTTTTATTTTTTTAATTTAATTTTTAATTTTTAATTTTAATTTTA
>NW_024809679.1:0-3081 GCF_019175285.1 Sceloporus undulatus | reverse complement strand
CTTCATCATTTAT
Organism: Sceloporus undulatus; assembly: GCF_019175285.1. Classification (NCBI taxonomy): domain Eukaryota; kingdom Metazoa; phylum Chordata; class Lepidosauria; order Squamata; family Phrynosomatidae; genus Sceloporus; species Sceloporus undulatus. The sequence goes on along the minus strand of NW_024809679.1, from coordinate 3,068 downwards.
AACTTCTTTCGCTGTTATCTGATCACTGACATATATTGCCACTCCACTTTTCTTTTTCTCACCTGCACTTATAAATGCTTGTCCTAATTTAGGGTTATTTAAGTATTTCTCCTCTCGTCTCCTTATCCAAGTTTCTTGTATGCTGATTATTTCTAATTTCCCCTTCTCCAATATGTGAAAAAAAATTGTTTCCTTTTGTAGGCCGAATTCAAGCCTTTTACATTCCATGATAGCAGTTTCATACCTTCGCTCTTAAATTTAATTTAATTAGTTTAGGACACAGGGCTGCCATTATGACATCACGCATGCACTACATCCAAACAGCACGACATGTGTGTGACATCTCCACACCACCCCAGGCTGCTTATGGCACCCTCGCTCTGGTGCGGGAAGGAGCTCTGAAACAGAGCTCCTTTTGGGCGTGTGCATTGTTCCCACAGCAACCAAATGGCTGCGGGAACAATGCCAGGGAGAAAGGGACCAGGCGGCCCCTTTCTTCCATGGCTCTGGCCCCCAGGGTGTCCAGGGGCATGAAGCCCCAAGGACACCCCTTTTCCACGCCATGGAGAAGCAACATTTTGCCGCTTCTCCATTGTCCAAAAAAACTCTGGATTGGGGGTGCAGGGCTGCCAGTGAGGCTGCCCTGCCCCCAATCCGAAGTGAAAACGGGCACCACAGACCCATCCCTTTGGGGCAGTCTGTACCGCGCCTTTGATCACTTACAAGTGGGGATGGGAATGTTAGTTACTTGCTTCCTGAGAAACAGAGAAACAGACTCATCAATTGCAGAGGCTGCAAACATTTTCCAGAAGATGTTTCTGTAGGAAACCTACATGTGTTTTAGCAGGTCTGGTGTTTTCACGCACTCTGCCAGAAGTTGACCGGATCCACCAGAAGTTGACCACAGACCTGTACTGGAGAACCTGCAAATGCCTAAAAGCGTGTTCTTTCTAGAAATCCAGCACAAACGTCTGGTGGAAGTTAGCCATAGAGTCACACTAGAGGACCTAGAGATTCCGAGACATAACATATTAATCAAATCCACAAACAACAAGATCTGCAAAAGTCAAAACCACAAATGTGGAAGGGCAGCTCTATATACAATTCTTATTTAATATAAAGTCATAGTGTTATGATGTTACTATAATTACATGATTTACTGCAATTTAAATTTATATATCATTAACAAACATATAACTACAATGTAATCCCGTTTGTTCCACTGGTTTCAATGCATCAGAAAAAATTCACATGAGTGAGAGTCACAGAGAGTGTTTGTCTCATGTACTTCTCTCCATTCTGCACAGGGCTCACACAAGCAAAAAGCTGCAAAAGCTGTGTATTGCACCTCATATATCAAACGCACACTGTTATCTTAAAGGTTCCAATGCATTAGCATAAATCCAGCACAAAATCTGGATAATCTCCAGCTATTTTGTTCCTTCATCAGTTATTTGAAATAGCTTTTACTACTACTCCCAGTCTCTATCAATCCATATTCATCCTCCATAGTTAACTGATGGTGATGGTAGATTCTTCTTCTAATACCTGTGCATTTGACAAAGATTATCATAAATACTAGAACTGGGGAAGAGCCTCCAAGATTAGAACCATTGTATAAATAACAAGATTTTGTTCATATATCACTCAGCCATAGTTGAAAAGCAACTAAAAATATTGTTGTTGTTGTTGTTGTTGTTGTTGTTATTAACCACGTGACAATCCATAATTAGCTGGCACTGATACCTCCCTTGTTTGCATTAGGTATGAGGAAAGAACAAATGGCTGGACTCTTTAACTATACTATCCACCAGGAAAGGGCATGAGTCTGTGTGACTTCTGTGTTCAGATATTTCTTCTTGTAGTTTTGTTTAGCACCAAGATTCAGAATGGCATGCAGGATAATTCCTCTGGTTCTGTGCAGGAGCATGCACAAACCCAAGACACTTTAAAGTGGAACCTGATGAGTAAAAGTTCAAGACTTTAAAAAGGCTTTTCATTTAATTTTTTTAATTCATCTATGCATTTCTTAGAGATGAGCAAGGATTTCATTTAGGTTCAGTTTTAATTAAAATGTATACACATTTCCTCACATTCAGAATGGAAAGAATTTGATGCTTAAGAATTTCAAATGTGAGAGAAGCCAAAATCAACAGATTCGTTCATCCAGCCCAAGGAGTTTGAGAGCTTAACTTTCTAACGTCTGGGCTTGAATTCTCAGATGTGCTGAATTAGGTCTGTTACTTCTTCTCTTTCTGGGAGGTGACTCATCTTTAACACCTGTATGGAAGACAGCTGCAACGTGGTCTCCATTCTGAGAATAGCTGTTATGTATTGAATTTGGCCAGTACAGATGACTGAGAATTTTGTTTCAGATAGTTTCTGGAGAGTACACCAAAATCAAAATATTTGTGTATATTCAAGTAGTCCAGCACTCAAACCACTATGCCATGCTGGCTCTCCTTATATTCAGAATAGAATAGAAAGAGCTTTAGATTTAACCATTTCAAATGCAAAAGAAAACAAAATTGACAGATTTCCTCATCTCTGTTCCTTCTGTCAAGGTGTAACCCAGGGCAGATCATTTGATCATCTTGCTAGAAGGCTTGCTCTGATATCTATACATGATAGACACCAACCATATGAAACACCCAATGTCTGTACATTATATACATCAGTCACTTGAGTAACACCATGCTGTTGCAATGCTGCAACCTGCAAGCATATTATTCAGTTCCTTCAACCTTAACATATTTATGTAATAATAATAATAATAATAATAATAATAATAATAATAAAATTTATTTATGTTTCCCCGCCTCTCCCGGTGGATCGAAGTGGGGTTACAGACTAAATAACAGCACACAGTGTTTACATCAAAATTCAATTAAAAACAGCTAAAAACAATAAAAATATCCAACATCAGACAATAGCATCAAAAAGCAAGACAGGGATCATACACAGACGGGGGGCATATCATTCATATCATATCAGGCGGGTATTCATATCAGGTGGGGGTATGCTCGGCTAAAAAGCTCGGTTTTAACTGTTATTCTAAATGTTTCTAA
>NW_024809678.1:0-3082 GCF_019175285.1 Sceloporus undulatus | reverse complement strand
TTCCGTCCCCAGAATGTGTGTGAGATAAGGTCCCTGGTTACAGAAACATTACTAGATGCTTCTGCAATTCTCCTGCTCTTCTCCAGCCACAATTCTCTATGAATGAGAAGCTTCACTGGCCCTACATTCCTATGGGGAATGTAACAAGATTAGGAACATCTCTACTATATGAGCCATGCATGATTGGAGTTGTGGGGAGCTCTGCATTTGCAAGGAAGGAGATTTTGTTCTGTCAAAGTTGGCCAGCATATCAGTTTTTGCTGCCTCTTGTGTTCACCTGACAGTCTTCTTTATTTTGCAAGAAAGTTGTATATGGGACTGTACTGTGAGTGGTCAGATAATGGTGATAGTGATAATTTATCTTTCCATAAAAGAGGTGGTAACCACTGGTAAATTGAATTGTTTTTCAACAAAGCAAACCAAAGTCCTATATGGTATAGTGGATGCATTAGCCAGCACATTTTGATAATCAAGCCATTGATGCTAACAAAATCAAAGCTGATTTAATAGCCCGACATAACATGCCAACAAAATCCCAAACCCTGCCAATTCCCTTGTTTAACCAAACTGTTAAACATGACTGTCACTAATACCTGTTTATCTTTTTTTCCAAATGTCAGAATCAAGGTGATGCTGTAGACACAAAATGACTCACAGGGACTTCTGTTTAAACAATCATGTTGATGATTAAGCCTATGTAAGAATAATGGTCTCAGTGTACTGCATCTGAAAGAATATATTTCCCTCACTTGGTTACAAAGGTAGGAGTTTTAGCACAAGTATTATTCAGCGCATGTTTTTAGCTTCTCAGAATCTCCCCTGAAGTCCACAAGATGGTGGTTGCACTGCTAACCCTTTCTTCATCAATTGTATGTGCCTGGGATGGCCTGTTGCATCTTAGAGCTGGGAACTGTGTTGTTTATAGCTTTTTTTAAACACAGGAACCCCAACAGCCAAAACTCGAAATATCTTAGCTTATGTCAATCCCTTATTCAAGAAGAAACCATCTCAAAAGTTTTCTACCTCATATTCTCACTCAACAGGAATAAAACATTGAAAATCCTTTGCTCTTCTGTGTGAACATGAAATAAGCAGATTTACATTTCTATCAAAGAGCAACTCATTACTTTTTACATTTGGGGACCCCTCCCAGCAACAGGTTGTGTTGCTCATTACACCACAGCGCTGTAGACAGGAACAGAGTGAGACTCTAGGCACTGCAGGAAATATTTCACTTTACTTTTTAAATCTGATTCAGAACTTTCAGTCAAAACTAGGGGAACATGCTACTTTGGGTGGAGTACGAAAATGGTAACAGTTATATATAATTTTTGCCATCTTTTAAAAAAAAATAACCACTTTGTTTGTTTGGATTTTTTTCTGTGCGGTAGTGGTGGCAAAGAAAGAAAGAAAGAGTCATTTCTGAAAAAACAAACAAACAAACAAACAAACAAAAACCTTGAGTAGAAAAGTGGTTCCCAGACACACTCCTACCTTATGGAGTCCTACAAAGGTGAAATTGGGAGTCCTTAGAGCAGGCCCCCTAGTATCATTTCTTTCTTTCTTATTACTAAATCAACCTAGTCAATTGTTGATTTGACTTGTTTTGTTCCGCGAGCACCTTGTTTTGTTCCACAAGGAAGCCACAGCTCCCTCACGGAGCAAAAAGAGCCCACAAGAAGCGGGTTATTTTTGTGATGTCATAATGATGCCAGAGTGCAGCAATGGTGCACTCGTGATATCCTTATGGCACGGCGATGTGCAGACGCTAGGCGTCCATCGCATCAAAATGGCGGCAACCATCTGTACAGGGCGCCCTCATCACGTGCTAGGGGTGAGGCATATATGGGTGGTGCGTCCTCGGCCAACCCCTAGCACGTGATGAGGGCGCACTATAGGCCCGTCTGGATCGGGCCATAGTTTACTAAATTTTCTCCAATCCTCTGTTTAAGTTAAGTCTTATTCAGACTGGCCATTAAGGCCGGCCTGGGGGTGGAGTTGGGGCATCGCAACATGTCCAGATGATGCACACCCTGACTCCGCCCCCAGCCACATGGTACACAGCATCATGGTGGTCCTCTGGCACTGTATCCATATGATGCAGTGCTAAGGAGCGCCACCAAACCATGGCTGCGTGGCTGTGGCACCCTTTCCAGGGTGCAAAAAGGAGCCGCTTTTTGCAGCTCTTTTTTGCGCCCTGGAAAGGCCAGATCGGGGCCATGGTGTGCAGTTGCTGCAGCCCCAATCCAGCTAGGAAAGGGGCGGTGTCATGCTGCCCATTTGGGGTGGACTGTTGAACCCCTTAGTTAGATAATTATGGCTGTGGGGGGGTTAAGAATATACAGCTTAAAGTCACTCATTCATCACGATTTGGTTTTCATGATTCTATTTTTCTTAGTTCATTGAACAAGTAGGGACTGTGAAAGTACCCCAGTCCCCAGTCCCCACTTACTGGGAAGCAACCACTGTGATCAGTGGGTGTCTATTTCACAATAAGCTTTGTTCTTTTCTGAAAAGAAGGCTAATAAATCTACGTAAACTTTGAAAAAACCTAGTTTTATATAAAATGACCCCACAAATGGATCTGAATGTTTAACTTCCTTACATAATTTGAAAAATTGGCTTATCATTTCTGCTATTTTTGAAGTGGGTTTTCAGACTCCTTGTTTTTTCCTGACCTGAAGTAGAAGATGAGTCAGGGGTGGGGAGGTGGCATTTACAAACTACTGTGCTCAGCATTTGCCTTGTGATGTAATGCTTAGTGGCATTGACTTTAACACCATGAAACATTTATTATTAGTTGAATAGTTAATGTGCAAAACAGGTTTGTGCAGAATGTAAGGGTCTATTTGCCCCCAAACTCAGCCTTTCAGATGCACATAACAAACAAGACAATAAACCTATGCTTCCTGTATGCAAACAAGAGTTTTTACAGAAAATAAATCTCTTCAGTGTTATCAGTCCTTGAAGACTGTGAAGAAATGGCTTCTTTTTATCTTATGTACATGCTCAAGGAGAAGGAACTTTAGCTAGAATTATTATTATTATTATTATTATTATTATTATTATTATTATTATTATT
>NW_024809677.1:0-3082 GCF_019175285.1 Sceloporus undulatus | reverse complement strand
GGAAGGAAGGAAGAAGGAGGGAAGGGAGGAGGGGGAGGGGAGTCTGGATTATCTGACATTTTCGGTTATCCGACTATCCGCTGGCCCATTTATGTCAGATAATCGAGACTCTACTGTATTAAAATACATACATAATTAACAACAAGACATGGGCATGTCAATGTTTGTCTTACACAAATTAAACTTAGAATATATTCAGATTTATGGCTTCAACAGATGTTATCTTCTGAAACCAGTATGAGTAACATACTCCTCTTTCAAGGTAGCAAGTAGCTTTTCTTCAAGCCAAATGTCATGTTCAGCTTTTTCCATTATAGATCACACACTGAAGTATAGAACTCCAACATGGTGAATATCTCAGGTAAGAAAACTTGAGTACTTAGCTGAGTTAGTATAACACTGTACACAATGAGAAGAGGCGGGAGGAAAGTAGGGCAGTATCAGTGCATGACTAAGAATCCTGTTCACCCAGAGTCAGATTTAGAAAGTAATATTGATGACACTTTTTGTCTCTTTCACATAGTAATTGATGAAAAAAGTTCAAATTCTGTCACAACCAAAACATTAAGACTGTTTCCATTATGAAAGATTAACCTCCCTCTACCATATTAACAAATGTTTAAAACAACCTGTAATTTTGATCTATCCTCTTCTAGAGGTGAATCATTCTCATCTGTCCCTAAAACTTTGTTGGTCCCATTTTGTTGCTCTTCTAACTCCTGTAAAAATATGATACATTATTTGAACCAGTACATTAAAATGTAATACAATTCAAACTATGAATAGGCCAGTAAGAAATTAATTCAAGCTTCTGTGATAAAGATGTAGACCAAACAAGCAAAAAGTGTAATAGACAGGAAAAGGTAATACTGTACATCCATATTTGATGTTTAAAATATCTTATATGGAAGCTTGTAAAAGTTCAAAATATCTGTAATGACTGGTGCTTATCAGTATTTTGTGATACCAAACAAAGATAGCTCCATGTTATTCTTGTTTTATAAATGTGATTCTCCTAGGAAACATCTGGAAAAAAATATTTCTATTTGAACCTAAACCTGAAAATAATAGCTTAATATTATAAATTCTCGAATATTTAAAAGACTGTTTTACCCTAGTATTATGTTCTAAAACAACTATGGTACTTGTTAATTCATTTCTAACTGCAATCAGCCTGACTACCCACAATATTACAATTCTACATTCCAGTTTTAAGAAAACACTGACAAAGTAGTCCAATATTTGCTCAGGGAAAACCAATTCACCAATGTATGCCTTATTTGTTTTGGCATATCTAGCAGAAAATTCCAAGTTTCATTTATACTCAACCCACTACCATCACACTACCTTTTCCCCTACACCACTAAAGGAGCCATTCTGAACGGCCAATTGTAATTCTCAAACTGTCTCTTTATGGGGATTTGCCAGTCCAAGCATTTATTGAAAGTATTGGAAATCCTTGGTATTTAGCTGGATTTCAAAGGCTGGAGTTAAGGCAGTGTTGGGTTGTATATAGATAAACATGTAGGTATAATTTAACAACCTCTGCTAGTTACATTTGGCTTCTATTTTAATTTTAGGCTCAATGCTCTACATTTTCAGGGTAGCAAGCCAATAGTCAAAATAAATAAATAGAAGCCTCTAGTGGTACAATGTGAACCAAGCAAAGGTTGGTATCAATCTACCCACAAGAATGTATTTTTCTCTGACAGGAATGAGTAACTTTAACTTTGTTTAACTTTTTACTTACCACACTTTTTATTATAGTTGGAGAGGGTGGATTAATCACCTGGCTTGGTAAAGAAGATAGATTGCTCTCATTAACTGTACTGGGATCAGGGTCCAAAGTGGGTACATCTTCCTTGTGGTTATCATTAACGTCTTCATTCTGTTTGACAGCATAGTCACTGACTGAATCAAGATGTGCAGCTCTGAGTGCAGCTGATAGTACTTGAACCTGAGCTGATTAGATGGAACAAATCCCATTAAATTAGTTTTCAGGCACTTCCTTTTAAACATAATAATAACCTTTGGCAAAGATACCGTCTTTACAAAGAAGAAAACTTAGCCAGGAAAAATTAACAGAGAAATATATCATGTACTGTGAAACAGTATTTCTACTGTGCTTCCATTCAAAAACAATATTAGAGAAATTCATTGAGAAGCTGCCCAACTGGTTTATTTATTTATTTGATTTATATCCCACCTTTCTCTTAAAATGAGATCCAAGTTGGTTCTCCTAGATGCAGAGGCTTTTCTTTTCTTTTTTTAATGATAACTTATGCATTGGTGAAGGCTGAAATCCTATAAAGGCTTATTTAAATTTAAAATGTAGCATTTTTACAGGAAGTTCTGCTTATGTGATGGCTTAGCCACTGCAGAATTGTCAGAAACCAGAACTGGTTGAAAAGCAGTACCCATGTAAGGAAAATGAAGGAAATACGCTTGCACTAGGACTGTGTATGTGCTGACTGCAAAGTTCTCAGTCAGCTTGGTGTCTTTATTCCCTCTCATCTTACTTTGCAAGCAGCATGCATGGTCAATCCCAAACGAACATCCATAGGCAAGAAGAACTGATGAAAGAGTGAACTCCTCATCAGATTAATGGAACTTGTCCTTCATTTCAAGTGTTGAAAGAGTGAATCATCAGGGAATGGGTTGTCAAAAGGTGGGGGCTTCATGTATAGAAATTAAAAGTCCACAAATGCAGAGAAAAACAAGTGTGCATTTCTAGCACATTTGAACATTTCATTGTTTCTGATATGTTATTTCTCATAGTTTATATATCCATATTTGGTTGTCATTTGTTGTACATTTAGGTTTTACAAAAAGATATATTTACACAAAATGGTCTGTATTTCAATCTGATGATTTACTAGAACAGTACAACTTAAAGGGGTGATACCAGAACTAGTGCTGGTCCCTGAGCCAGTATTTGCTGGTCCAGGCAAGTTTACTGGAGAAAAAAGAAACAACTGTATGTAATAGGCACAAATTTAATACCACTCGGAATGTTGGAGGAAAATACTTGTGGGTCTTCAGGTATTTGGGGATCGTATTCCAGACCACAGGGAATAGATCT
>NW_024809676.1:0-3082 GCF_019175285.1 Sceloporus undulatus | reverse complement strand
AAAAAAATGTGTCCTACATTTGAAAATTTTGTCCTACATTTGTCCCGGTTTGGAGGTCCAGACTTATGGCAACCCTAATTGTCGCACTAAAAGCAACAACATGTGAATGACCCCCAAGTAGGCCCCAAGCTACATGAGGTCTCTGCAGTCCCAACCCAGCACCCCGATAACAGTATTACACTGGTTATTGCCATGCTGCTTGTCAGTACTCATAGTTTCACATTGGTTCACAAAAGCAAATGCAGATTCCTAGAGATTCCTGTTTGCATTCTGAAACAACACCCAACTCCTTTAAATTATGTAGAGCACTAACACTGTGATTTTATAATGTTATATAATTTGTTCAGACTTTCTAATTTAACATTTGTTTTGGGATGCTGTTAAGGATAATAAATTGAGAACAAGATCTGGTAATTTAACAGCCCCTTCACTGGTTCTGGATTATGCTAGAAGCACATGTTTGTTATGTATCGTTATGCTACTGCTCTCAAGTGACAGTGTATGTAATCTAGGTACTACTTCTATTCTTTGCTAGCTGCCACATCTATCATGCTAATGTTTTATTTTTCACCTTTCCAACTGAGAAGACAGGCTCATGCCCGCAAGCCAGAGCATCTCATGCTGTGATCACATTAGCTCTCATATGTTAAGCACTGTTTGACCTGACCAGTCATCACATGGATGAGAGACCTTATTAAAAAATTCTGGGTATTCTAGAATGTGTCAGTAGGATTTTTCTTTGATGTTTATACTGATACACCAAAGCACTGCATTTTTATAGTCAGGGAAATCCATATAATAAGCTGCCTTGAGTCCCTGTACTGGGAGGAAAGTGGGGTATAAACATGATGATGATGATGATGATGATGATGATGATGATGATGATGATGATGATGATGATGATGATGATGATGCAATATGTTCTTAAGACAGCTGTTTTTCTTAATCAGAGCTCAGAAAAATTGATTTTTTGAACAACAGTACCCAGAATCCTTATGCTAATTGTGGGATTCTAGAAACTGCAGTACCAAAAATACAACTGTTCTGGTGTTCTGCTATTGACCTATGCTTGTAATGAGGTTTACTATCAATTATTAAAATTATATTGTGCACCCAGTCAAAAGACATTTGTGTACAGCACAGGGCTATGAATATTTGGAGACATGGATTTTCCTGTTCACCCAGCATGTGACTGCTGCTATCATCTTCGACAGCATTCATTTTTTCCTTCTGGATTAAGTTCTCTGCTGCAAACACCTCAGCAAATAGTGCTGTCACAGACAATTATGCAATTATACCACTGAAATTAAGAAATTAATAAATGGATTTTAATGAGGAAGGACTGTGAGTTCAGCCAATTTCTGTATCTCTGGGCTTTCAGTTTCTTAAATTCTAAATATATGACTTTTGCATTTTAATTTAGTGGGTCTAGTAGTAAAACAAGGTAGATTCTGCAAGCCCAAACTTGCCCACCCATATTCTACAAAATAAGAACTATAGTAGTAGTAGTAACAGGGGAAGTAGTACAGTTGGCCCACTGTATCCACAAATTCTGCATTCATGGGTTCAGCCATCTACAGCTTGAAAATATATATATTTTTAAGTCCAAAGCACAAGCCTTGATTTTGCCATTTTATCTAAGGGATACTATTTTACCATGCCACTGTATATAATGGGACTTGAGTCTCCACAGATTTTGGCATCCATTGGGGGTCCTGTTATCAAAGGACCTACTGTAGTAGTAATAATAGTAAGGAGCATAACCCATTGTCGTCCAGTGGAAACATAAAAAGAGTAGCTATACTAAGATATTAATGTAAGTACATTTCTTCATAAACCAGAGATGAAATTATGGATTAATGCTACTAAATCATATCTAATGACCCTGACAAAAGAACAAAGGATGTTGTGATAACTCCAGATCAACTTACTGATGTCAGTAGTGATGTAATCACAGCCCTCAAGAGAGCCAGGGTTTTCTACCTAAATTTCTTTTGGCCTTGAACATGTATTTCTTGCATTATGTCTGCCCTGTGTCTGCTCTGTTTCTTAGGTTACTTTACTGAGATTATTAATCATCACCTCCAAAATCTACTGTATCAATACCCCTTTTATACAAATGATTTCTCAGAAGCAGCAAACGTTAACTTATCCATAGGTAATGAAGAAGGGCTGTGGTAAGAAAAGGTGGCGTGAACTAGGAGCTGCCTTTTGAATTTAAGCGGATTGTGGCATGATTCTAATTAAATAAATTGAATGCTCAAAAGTTAAAAGGGATTGTCAAATACTGTAAATCAAAACAACATCAATCCCTATAGAGGTTTTTGTTTGCAGCCAGACAACATGCTAATGCAAAGTACCCTAGTCTATACTTGTAGTGATTTTTAAAAGGTATGTGGACTTTTAAAAGTAAACACATGTTCTATATTGATTCCCATGTAGTGCCTCCTACACAAAGATTTAGTTATCAATTAGATCAAATGTTTTAAACCGAAGTTTTAGTAATTTGGCTACTTACCATACCCCTTGAAAAGTGCATTGCAGTCCTTATTTTACTGAGTTCCAGAACTGTAAAGATGTTAATATGTCTGTCAAGATACATGGGTCAGTTTGTAATTTGATGTGTATTAATACACATAGCTGATGGGGCTGTATTCATCATAGTGGCATAATGGTATAAGGACTGTGGTAAATGTTGGGATTTCCCACATTGTGTTCTTCTTGGTGAAAGCAGGGCAGTCTGTCCCCAGACCTTCCACTTGGAGAATCTAAAATAAACCAACTATACACATGTGGCATCCCAGGTAGCTGGTAGAGAACTGAACTGCAGTGGCTTTCACAGGGACATGTCACTTTTGAATTTCACATGCAAGCTAAGATCTCTGTAGTATGGCTGATGAACAAGAATTCACTATAGTACACTATAACACTTCCTCTTGTAAACAGTGGAAGATAACAAGCAAAGTCACAGGGTGGAGAAAGACCAGAGCCTTTAAGCACATTAAAAAGAGTCGTACTGGATCAGCCCATGGTCCATCTAGTTCAGCCTCCTGTTCCAAATAGTGACCCACCAACCACTCTC
>NW_024809675.1:0-3082 GCF_019175285.1 Sceloporus undulatus | reverse complement strand
TGTGTGTGTGTGTGTGTGTGTTTAAATACGTGTGCGTACACATGCACACGTCCAGACAGATATCTATGGGTATATATAGATGTATCTATGGATGTTGTATGCAAGATCTATAGACTTGAAACATTCCATATATATGTGTGTGGGGGTGTTGTGTGTGTGTCGGGGGGGGGGCGGTATGTAGGCTCATAAAGGTATAGGTCTGAGTGCACTTAGAGATTCCTCCACACACACACACACACACACACACACACATATACACAGATGTGCAGATGTATATGCACAAACACACATGCACACATACATCTGTTGTTGTCCATTGTTCTGGTCCGTTGTTCCAGGTGATGCTGGAGAAGAGGCCCTGTTCCTACTACCCTTTACCTCAGTCAGGGTAATCTACCCCCTGAACTTGATCTGATCATGACCGAGGCTGAGTTCATATTTGCCAGCAGCAGGGAAGAGCCGGTTGTTTTCAAAAAGAAAGGGGCAATAGTCCGCTTTCAGAAAAACTGCGCTAAGGGGGTTTGCCCTGGATCTATTGCGCAAGCCCCTGATCGAGTTGTGTTAAAATCGGTGCAAGTGTGAACTTCCAACTTTTAAACCAGTTTGGGAACTGGGATAAAATGTAGTCTTAATGGCCCCTACATTTAAGGGTGAAGGGAGCAAGAAACAGCAAGCAAAGCCGCTCTAAACACTTCCTCTTACCATTGCGGCGTTGGAGCGTGTCGCCACCCTCAAACTGTCAATGGCTCAACTGCAGCAAGACCAGGAGCAGCACAGAATGTGGCTATACAACTCGGTGTGTGGCGTTCCCCACAACAATGATGTGGGTCTTCCTTTTTTTTATGTTCAAATTTTTTTATTATACTGAGATATTCCCATGATAGTATTTAAATTACCAAATATTGACCATATATTAACTATTAATTTAATGGAATGTTATCGCCCTTTTCTTCAAATGTTTTAAGACAACTCCATTCCATTTCTAAATATCCTTTTGATCTCCCTCTTAGTAAGGCAGATACTACATCCATATTTCTAGCTTCATATTTCTTAATCAACCAATCTTCGATAGAAGGATTAATTGTAGATTTCCAAACTTGAGCAAATAAGATCCTTGCACATGAGACCATATATAAAACAATTCTGTTGTATTTTACTGACTTTATGTTGTGTGTCATGTTTAGTAAAAATAAATTTGGTTCAAAGGGAATGTTTATATCCAGAATGTTTTGGATGCTTCCATGAATCCTTTGCCAGAATCCTTTAGCTTTAATGCATGTCCACCAATATGAAAGAAGCTTCCCTAGGGTTCCCCACATTTCCAGCACTTAGTATTGCCAGTTTTGTATATCTGGTGGGTTTTTGGGGGGTTAGATACCACCTATATAACATTTTGATGTAATTTTCTTTATAGTTTTGGCACAGAGTGAATTTATTTGTTCCTTTCCATGATTTTCCCCATTCCTCTATAGTTATAGATTTATTTATATCACGTGCCCATCTTACCATGCTGTGTTTAATAATTTCATCTTCTAGATCTCTTTCTTTGAATAGTTTCTAATATTTGGATATGTGTTTACCTTTTTTGTCCATCATAGTTTTATCTATTTCATTGTTATCCATCATTAACCCAGGAGCTTAATTGTCTGCCTTAAAACAATTGTTTGTATAAAAACCAATCCTTCGTGTTTCCTTTTTCATTAAGTTCTTCCATAGATTTCATATTGTATTTTCCTTCTGGTGTTTGGTTTATTAAATCTCCATATCTTAGCCATGGAGTATCTTTGTCCTTTGTTCGATTGTAATAGGCTTCTTGCAATGACACTCAAAATTGAGGTCTCATTTTATATGATACTTTAAGCAATGATCTTCTTATAACATGATGGGTAAAAGTATTATTATCTTTTGGTTTTGTATACCACATATATGCATGTATACCAAGATTCAGGTTAGCTTTTTCTATATTCAATAAAGTCTTGTTTTCTAATTTGAATCATTCTTCTAACCATTTGAGACAAGCTGCATAACAATACAGCTTAAAGTTTGGTAAGTTACATCCCCCCCTTGAAGCAAAGATCATTTACTAAGTCAACCGTAACAGTTTCGACTCCATATCTCATCCTGAGGCCAGTTTGAAATGGGTCCAAATAATCTCTTTCATCTAAGACCTCTTGGAGATGAAGAGCAACTGCCCTCAAAATTATGTTGGTTAGAAATGGAAGATGGGAGACCGGTCTGTAATTGTTCATGTCCAAGGGATCTAGGGAGGGCTTTTCCATAAACAGCCGTAACACTGCTTCTTTTAAACATGATGGAAAATAGCCCTAACTAAGAGATGCATCTATGATATATCTCAGGTGACATAAAAAGGGCAAGGGTCTGGAGGGCAAGTTCTCCTCTTCACACTTCCAAGGAGCTTGTCCACATCCTCAGTACTCAGATTCAAACTGATCCAGTATGATCTTACTTATGGACACCTCACTTATAGCCTCCGCAATAATGCTGACGTCCAATTTGGCTCTTATCTGAGAGACATTATCTGTGAAATAGTCATTTAAATCATCATAGTGAGCTGTGGAAGGCTCTAATAATGGGTTCCGGGAGGAAGGTGCCTGAAACAGGTCCTAAATCCCCCCCCCCCAACTTCAGCAGTCTCTTTATGTTTTGCTTCCCTTGGCACTTTCATTCCTTTCAGATGCCCCAAAGACCCCTTCTCAGCATGCGCAGGGATCGTAAGGCCTTTGCTGCTGCTGCTGTTTATTCCATTGTCGGCCTTTGGAAGAAGGGAAGGACTACAGCCTTTTTTCCTTCCTTCCGGAATGGAGCCCAAGCTGCAGAGCTGGACTCAGGAGGGAAAGGCTGGGAAGGCTCTGCTTTGTACATATAGCTCTGTCTCTCTGAGTATAAATGTGTGTTTGCCTCTGTTTTTATGGCTGGGAATGGAGCTGAGGGCTGAGGAGAGAAGAAAGGGTACATTTTGTGCAAATGCAGAATTTCTGTACACCAATGAGTCCAGTGTGTTGAAACAACAAAAACTTTATTTCAAACACATAATCAGAAATTCAGTGTTTAAGTCAGAGCT
>NW_024809674.1:0-3082 GCF_019175285.1 Sceloporus undulatus | reverse complement strand
ATATTTTCTATACAAAAGGGAGAAAACAGCTGCATGTTTACTTTTTTTTCTGAACTTTTTAAAAATGTACTTGTTAGACTGTGGGCATGGTCTGTTCATAATTTGGGGCTCTTACCAATTTAACTATTACAGGTTGGTCTCTCTTTTTATATATATATATACATTCTGTTATAAGTTATGTTGTATAGGCCTCTCAGTTTTTAAATCTGTATGTTCAGTTGTGGGGTGTTTTTGTTATCATATTTTACATTTGTTATGTTTTGTTTTTATATAGATTTAGGTTTTATATTGTATTTAAATTATTTAAATTATTTTTCCATTTACTCATAGTAGGCCACCCAAAGATCTGTAACACAACAGATATGGTGGTGTCAATAATGGTGTTGTGGTGTCAATGCTGAAATAAAGCATCATGCTGTTTCTGTAATGGGCCAAGAAATGATAAGAATGCAACAGTGAGAATGGATATGCTCCCATCCTGATCAGAAACTGGAACTCAGGTTGAACCTTTTTTTTTGGGGGGGGGGGCAATTCTGTTCCAGTGGCATCACTAGGGTTGGTGTCACCCCAGTGTAGTAATCCATGGTGTCACCCCTCAGCATATAGCCATCCCACAGTTCCAGTGAATGGGAGCTGCTGGCAGAGAAAAGGATCTGATCTTCGTTGCCTTCTCCCATCCCCAGAGCAGAGACAAGGCAATCCTCAAGACCAAGGATGTTGGTAGTCCCTCCAGCCCTGCAGAACAGGAGCGGGGAGGACATGGAAGAACAAGAAGAGAAGGAGGAGGAGGATGCTATTGCTGTCCTTGCAGCATCTCCATTCAGCCTGATGCCCTGATCACAAGCCACTAGCAGGCAGTACTAGGTGCTGGGTCCTCCCTCCACCCGCCCCCCATGATCAGGATGCACAGCCCTGAGGAGGGGGAGGGAGGGGAGGGAATGAGAAGTGGCAGCAGCAATTTGGGAACAGCACTTGACATCCGCTTTTCTCCTCCTGACACCATGACCTGGCCCAGATACCTGGCAAACCACTGCCTGTTTTGTCCTACCTTCTCACTCACTGCCCTGTCCTTCCTTTTGGAGAAGAGGAAGAGTCCATAATCATCACTGCCAGAACCAGTGCCTTCCATTTCCTGGCCTGGCCAACAAACCTAACAGACCTAGAAGGTGCTGCCAAATGGCAGCAGCAACCCACCCTACCAGCATCCACAGCAGGCACCCAGCAGAGGTACCCTGGCTGGAGGAGGAGAGCTGTGGGAGCTTGAGACAGATGGTGATTGACTTCCCCGCCATGTGTCTCCCACTCTGATGATGCCACTCAGTGCTGTCTGCCCCCTTGCAGTCCCCTAGTAATGCTACTGTATCATTCCTATGACTATCTGGAACTTTATTTTTCTCTATTTATACAGCACTAAAATTCAGTTTGTCTAGACCCCTTAATAGGGGAGCTGCAGGGCCGGCTGTAGGTATTTTGCCACCCTAGGCGAGAAATATTTTGGTGCCCCTGTCGCCCCTCATAATTATTTTCACCCCTTGATTTCCAGTGTTTCATTTGTTAAAGCTAAACATAACACAAAACCTAGGTTCCAATCTTTTGTCATAGTATTGAAAATTACTCAAAAAGCCAGGGAAGGAGACTCCACTACACTCGAGGGAGTGCGTTCCACTGTCGAACAGCCCTTACTGTCAGGAAGTTCTTCCTAATGTTGAGGTGGAATCTCCTTTCCTGCAGCTTGCATCCATTGTTCCGGGTCCTGTTCTCTGGAGCAGCAGAAAACAAGCTTGCTCCCTCCTCAATATGACATCCTTTCAAATATTTAAACAAGGCTATCATATCACCTCTTAACCTTCTCTTCTCCAGGCTAAACATCCCCAGCTCCCTAAGTCGTTGCTCATAGGGCAAGGTTTCTAGATCTTTCACCATTTTAGTCGCCCTCCTCTGGACACACTCCAGTTTCTCAATGTCCTTTTTTAATTGTGTGCCCAGAATTGGACACAATAGGTAGGTTTTTATGAGTTTTAATTTGGAAAAACTCCTTTCTGCACTAGCTACTGATAATGGGAAAGTGAGTAGATTTCTAAGAGCAACACATAAATTGGGAAATTCACTTTCCAGATTATGGTGGTAAATGTAGTTTAGCAGTTTTTGAGGGGTTAGGTTATCATCCAAGTGACAACAAATGCCACTGAGCTCAGAACATAGTCCTAAAGCGTCAATATCAGATTGATCCTGACCTTCCTCTTTATTCTTAAGTGTTAAGGCCTTTTCCAAGTTCTGGCATAAGAGTTTGATGTCCGTCAAGTTTCTGTTTTTGAGGTCATGTATGTTGTACAAAAATCCAAATATACCAGAGACTTCATTTAACTGGGAAATTGTAAACTTGCAGGAAAATCTGCTGGCTGTTTTGGGAAATACAATGCTTCATCCAGCAACAGGGGCTTGACTACATAGTACTCTTTGATCAGGAAGACTGAGGGATGCCATATTTTATCCTGTGTGTCACTCCCATCTATGCAGCAGGAAAATTGGCTCAAATAATAGGCCTAGGTAGGTTCATGCAATAGTGCAGAACAGGTTATCGAATTCACTGGACCTCTGTAATAGCTTGTGAATCAAGCTTGCTTTCTGCTTCAAAGAACCCAGAAGATCTGCTTTTGTGTTTTCATAAGGCTTCTTGCTTTGACTCATTACAGAACCTGGGTGTTTCTGTCTAAAAATATACCTCCAAGATCTGCATTCCACTATATATTGTGCTACATTTTGCTATAGCGCAAAATATATGTGAATTATCTCTTAACCTATACATCTCTACTTGTATGATGAATAGTTCTTTGTTTTTGCTGAGTACTAATGAGCACCTCTGCATAATAATTTAATTAAGAGTACCACTGCATATTCCAAATCAGTAATTAACTCCAGTCAAGAACATTAAATGACAAGACCAAAAAATAAAAAAATAAAAAATAAAAAATATAAAGCTGTTCTTCAGGTAGTCTGTTGTCATTTTAGCTGGCCTTCAGTTATGATATTCTGATGATGCTATTCATTGCTTTATTATGCCTCTTATTTTGTGTCACTAAAT
>NW_024809673.1:0-3082 GCF_019175285.1 Sceloporus undulatus | reverse complement strand
CCAGGATACCTGAAGGACCGCCTCTCCCCATACATTCCGCCCCGCACTCTCAGAACTTCTGGGCAGCAATTACTTAGGGTTCCAGCGGCCAGGCTTACCTCCACAGCAAGGAGGACGTATTCCATCGCCGCCCCGGCCCTTTGGAACACGCTGCCCACAGAGCTCCGCTCGGCCACCTCCCTGGCTCAGTTCAGAAGGGACTTAAAAACCTTCTTATTCCAAGCTGCATTCCCCGAATAAAGTTCCAGCTGGCCTCCCTCCCTCTTTTATTGGCAAGAAGGTTGGCTAACGGGGTTTTTAATCTGTTCTTAATATATGTATTCTGTGTATTTTGTTATATTGGTTTATGTATTTTGCTGTGTTTTATTGTATTGATATTATTATGTTGTTCACCACCCTGATCTTTGGAAGGGCGGTATACAAATAAAAATTTTATTATTATTATTGTAAGGAAAAGGAAGGAAGAAAGGTAGAGAGTTCATTAATACAGCCAGTGGTGGGCCCCGAACTACCTAAGCCAACTGAGAATGACTGACCTGTTTGATAAGGAGCAACTACCCACATTTTATTAATAAGATTATGGTTCCAATGCATATAGAACTGGTAGCTACCCCAAACAGTTATGCACACTTCTTCAATGTTCGAATAAACAAGAACTATTGTGAAAAGGTGAGAAGATGGTGACATTTTTTTATTTTAAAAATGTCAGCATCAGTAAGGTTTGCACATGTTTTCAGCCCTTAATTCAAGCACCCCTTGAAATTAAGCTGCAAAACACTTCTTCCCTTGCAAAACTTCTAAGACTACAGGGCTTAGGCTTTGCTGTGCCATCTGTACCGAAAACTAGCCCATGGCAGAAGTAAGGCAAAATTATTATTATTATTTAGAAGAAATCCTAGAAGAATGCCTAAAAGCAAGAAATGGCAGATGTTTGAGCACACAAAGGCATTTTCTTTTCCTGAAAATAAAACACCTGTCCAACGTATTTCATGACGAAATAACTTCATGAGTCTCATAGCTTGACTTATACACATATATGGCATTTCCCCAAAACATCATTATGTATAAGCCTGCAAGAAAAGATTCCACCTAAACATTAGGAAGAACTTGACCATAAGAACTGCTTGACACTGGAATATACTGCCTTGAAAGATGGTGGAGTCTCCTTCTTTGGAGCTCTTTAAACAGAGATTTGTTTGTTTGTTTAATTTGTATCCTGTTTCTCTATTGGCATGAGAGTCAAGGCATCTTAGAATAAACCATTTAAAACAAAGCATAATTACAAAAACTATTTCTACAGATGTTAAAAGTGAATTAAACCAAAGTTCTATTTAAAAGACACACATTTAATTTTTTTTTAATAAAGCATGTTTAAAATATAATAAAATAGAAACACAACATCCCTCTCTCAATAAAATCTGCTTCTGCTGCAGATTCAAAACCAAGTAAATAAATAAATAAATATCTTAACTTGCTGGCATCATGGAAAGGGCCAAATGCACCCCTTATGATGTCTGTCTCCCATGTCCTCACCAAACATGCCTGTGATGGTGGTGGGACTTAGAGAAAGCCCTCCACTGCAGACCTTAAAGCTTATATAGGGAGTTATAAGCGGCATCCGCACCGCAGAAATAATCCAGTTTGACACCACTATGACTGCAATGGCTCAATGCTATGGAATTCTAGGAACTGTAGTTTATTGTGGCACCAGGGCCCTCTGATAGAGAAAGCTAAATGTCTCATATAACTACAGTTCCCAGAATTCCATCACTGAGCCATAGCAGTTAAAGTGGTGTTAAACTGGATTATTTCTGCAGTGACACCCCCATAGTCTTTCACAGATAATCTGAACCTAAGTCATGCAGGCTGGATGGCTATCTTTCCGGAATGCTTTAGTTGTATATTGCTGCATGGCAGGGGGTTGGGTTAGGAGATCCTTGTAGTATCTTCCAATCTTAAGATTCTATGATCTAGAACTTGAAGGTATGCTTCCACTTCCATTATTAAACAGGATCCTATATAGATAGTCTATTATGTATCCAGCTCTGAGCCAGTTGTGAAAATGATAATAGCACAACTGTAGTGGAATTCCCTGTTTCACACATATTTCCACCTTTTATACTTTGGAAGAAGCCCATGTATGAAAAGCAGAAACAGAGCCATATTTTCTCCTTGGCAGAGGTCTACAGCTGAGCAATCCTATCAAAATGCATTTTCTTTAAGGCCGTGAAACCCATTATGCTCAAGTTCTAATTGTTTCTTGGCTATTATGGAATGGCCTGCTCTCTTGATTAACAAATGAAGAATAGCAGTGTGCTCAGCTCCATTGGTTTGTCTCCTGCTATAATTGAAATAATTGCAGTTGTATTGTTAGAGAGCCTCCAATAAACTACAGTGACCTAAAATGTCATTACAGAAGAGCAACATGGGATCAAGCTCCGTTTCAATATGGTGCCATCTGCAGAGCTATTGGGATAAAGAAGGGTTTGGAAACAGTGACACAAGGCTGGATGTTCCTGAAGAATGATTTTAATACCTGCTTGTCATAGCACAGGCATTTTTGTAAATAGCAGAAGGCTCCATAATTTTAAAAATACCACTCTTGATTATGGAATTCTTTATTTATCTGAATGTCATTCTCCTAGTAGTGAATTCAGTTATCTGATTGTCTATGAGTTTGGAAGTGAGATGTAACCACTACAAAATAATTTAAAGAACAGATTTATAGAACTGGAAGGATGCAAATTTGAAAAGAAGCTTAAATGTCACCGGAGCCCCAAATGGTAGGAAAAGCATGATTTAGCTTTCAGGAGCACACAGAATTATAGCAGAGGAGGTAACAAAGGTTTCCAGGAACAAGATGTCAGGCAGGTTGCGTAAGACCCGACTACATTTTATGTTAAACATGTTGCTTGGAACAATGTGACACCCCCCCCCCCCCCCGTCCCAAAATTAAATTGTTAATTGTGCCCTCCTGTTTTTTACTGGAACTGCAGCACAAAAGGAGAGAGGTTTATGTCTTCCTTTCTTTACTGTGATTCAAAGGAATTTTTTGTTTTTTGGCTGGGTAAATGGGACTGCA
>NW_024809672.1:0-3083 GCF_019175285.1 Sceloporus undulatus | reverse complement strand
AACCCTAAGGTGAGCCTGTTATGGGCTTTTTCTTGGTAAGGTTTGTTCAGAGGGGGGTTGCCATTGCTTTCCTCTCAGGCTGAGAGTGTGTGATTTGCCCAAGGTTACTCATTAGTTTTCATGGCTGAATTGGGAATGGAGCCCTGGTCTCCAGAGGCTTAATCTGACACTCAAACCACTTTGCCACACTGGCTCCCATGAAAAACTGTGAAGCCTTTTGCTCTGTCGTTTAAGAAGTTCCTACCCTCCTCCCATCACAAAAAAAAAAAAAAAAAAAAAGCAAGCCCAGATTCCTGTAAATCACATGTTCCCAGATCAGATTCTAGTCAACTAGAATTAGGAGTATTTTAATCTTGTAGACAAGCTCTAAATCTCTGTTAACAGCATTCCGTTGTTATCATAAACCATTGGTTAGCTGGAGCTTTTCTATTATCATTTACTCTTCCTAGATAGCATCTCATTATTTCAGGTAATTGATTACAATACCTCTTTCCATCTTTCAGGAAAATCATTTTCTTTCACAAGATTGTTTTTCTTGTACCCTTTCTTCTTGGCTGGAATCAGGACTCTACAAGCAGACTGACAATGGCATGCTAACGTAAAGTTCTACACCCAATAGCATTTTGATTCTGTCCATATAGTTGGAAATAACTACAGTACATCCATTGAATCAAGTGCTGAATAGTAAGTCAACTTTCATGTAAATCTTATGGATTCAATATACTATATATCTGGGACAACTGGATATAGGTCACTGATGTTATTTATGCCCACCAACTAAATCCCTATCCCACTTACCTGGGATTCAGTTTCCTTAGAAGGGTGTAACTAGAGGCTTAATGGCCTTTCTTTGATGTAAAATTTGTTTAAATACCTATGCACAGGCCTAACATATAATGAGTGTTCATAGCATTAACACACTGATTCTCACTCCTCATCTGATATCTAGCGAAACATGCTGCAGGATTTTCTATACATAACAAAATTATTTCTCTGCCCCCAGATCCAGTTCTAGTATGCTGGCTCAAAACCACGGAGCTATTATTCCTCAGAAAATGGGAAGAAGAAAATAAAACATATGCTGAATTACAACATGAGGGAAAATGTTTATAAGATGCAGCATAGATAGCATTTTACACTGGCTAAATTGGCAAAAATAAACCAAAATAATCAAAATCAGTGGTGGAAGTGTAAAAAAGAGAAGGGAACTTTTCTTCACATGTGGTGGTCCTGCTCTATAGCTCAAAGTTTTTGGTCCCAAATACATAAGGAACTACCGCAGATCTTACAAAAAAAATCAAGAAAGATACCAAAATATTTCTTTTAGGAATAATAGATGAAGAATTAGAAAAAATGTGTGGTAGGAAATTATTCTACCTTCTAGTTGCAGCCATGTGGAAGACTCATAGAACACCCCAAATATTGGAATGGTACGAAAAAATATTAGACCTTACTGAAATGGATAAATTGACAAGATTGTTGAGAAATAAATCAGATGACAAGTTAAATGAAGAATGGTTGACAGCGATAAATATAATACAGGACAGATTATTACAGAAAGGTAATTCAAAATAAGACAAGTTTTAATATATGAGAATTTTGCTAAAGATGATTCAATGGTGCTGGTTTAAATTTATTTTGGAAGAATATTGGTGGTTAAATGAAAAATTAGAGATATAAACTTTAAGTTAAATATGGAAAAAAGGAACTGTATAAGTTAATCTTAAAAGATATAAAATTTAGGTAAATATAGAAATAAAAAATTTATATGGAAATATAAATACTACCTCTGCATAAGAACTAGACAGTTATATTAATAGATGAAAGATCAAATTCTAAGCACAGGAAACTTTAGATTAGTCACTTGGAAGTCTGTAATATCTAGTAATATTTAATCATCAGTACTTTTTGGTTTGTTTGTTCCACTATATGTATATGTATGGGATGTTCGATGTATCTTCTCTTGTTGTTGTGACCGTGGGTGTAGGTTGTTTCTGGGTTTTTGTAGATGATGTATGTAATGTACATTATTGTATGTCAATAAATTTAAACAAACAAAAAAGAAAGAAAATGGGAAGAGAGAAGTAAGTAATCAATGGGGCATTACTAGGGTTAGAGTCACCCAGTGTGGTAACTCGTGGTGTCCGCCCCCATTGCACTTCTCCCATACAATGCCATAAAAAAAAATCTTAGTAATGTTTTTGTACAAATGTTGCTCATAAATCATAATTCATGTATATCACTATATGTAATGGTAATAGTTGTGACATAAACAAGTAGCAAAATTAAAATTAAGCCTTTAAATTACAATATCATACACACAGCCTAAGTGTATTTACATGTACATAGTTTCATGTGTTTAAACTGAAAATTTGGTAAACTGTGATGTTTTTAAAGAAAATGTAAAATGTGTGTGTCTCTGTGTATACACATTTTTAAATTTAAAATTTCAGTTTTTAAAAACCTGGAGAATTTCCTTTCCCCTTCCAATGAACCACATCAACTCTTGAGCATTTTTAAGGGAGATAGGCAAACATCACAGCCTATTTTTGCCAAAAGGCAAATGCTTGGGGAGCAGAGATGTCACTCTCTTGGGGTGTCACCTGGCACAGCCCACACCCTCCTAATGATGCCCCCAAGTAATCTCTGCCACAACCTATAACTTTTTGTGCCATCCCATGACCCATGAAAATGCACCAATTGACCATGTATGGGCTATTGCAGAAGGGGGGACTTTATTAAGGTGGGAGACCAAATAACCCACCCAAGAAGCTCTTTGTGAGCAAGAGGTAAAAAGGCAACAGCCCTTGATGTCATTTGGTCACCTGGAGCTAGCTTTCCTGTGCCTAGGGCTGCATCTGCACTGCAGTTTGACCACAATTTCACTGCCATGGCAGTTTTCTGGGATTTCTAGTTTGTTGTGGCACCAGAGTCCTCTGACAGTGACCACTAAATATCTTACAAAACTACAAATCCCAGAATTCCATAACATTGAGCTACAGCAGTTAAAGACGTGTTAAGGTGCATTATTTCTGCAGTGCAGATGCAGCTTGAGTTTTTCCTGGAAAGAGGAGTCATGCAGT
>NW_024809671.1:0-3083 GCF_019175285.1 Sceloporus undulatus | reverse complement strand
ATCACTTTAACTGCCATGACTCAGTGCTATGGAATTCTGGAAACTGTCGTTTGGTGGGGCACCAGAGCTCTTTGACAGGGAAGGCTAAATATCTCACAAACTACAATTTCCAGATCTCCATTGCATTAAGCCACGAAAGTTAAAATGGTGTCAAACTGGATTGTTTCTGCAGAGCAGATATAGATTTAGTTTCTTCTCAAAAATAACAATGATATTTCAGCAATATTCTTCCTAGTGCAGCATCCTTATAATATGCCTCTTCCTCTACCACCTCATTTGATTTATCCAGGGGGTGAGCTACAGAATCAGAACAAACTTTGTACATGGTTCTTTTGTGCAGATAATGGCATTTTCTGCACAGAAAACAGAAAATGCTGTTTTCTGCACAGAAATTGATGCTTTCTGTGCAAATTAGCAATTTTATGCTGAATTTTATGCTGAATAAATCCCCCATTACAGCATTTTCTATTTTTTCTGTACAGAAAAGACAGTTTTCTGTTCAAAACAACCAGATGTGAATTTTGTGTAGAATAAGTCCTGAAGCGTATAATTCTCATTAGTCCAGGATTCTTCTCATCAGGGTTTCTCAACACTTGAAATACATCTTTTTCAACCATTTAAAAATATTTTCAAATATTTTTTCTATTCCTATGAAATGCTCAGCACTGAATTTGAGATGTACAATCTCAGTATAGGAAATCATCCCATTATTGGGGATGGAAAGACTATTTGAAAGTTGTCTATCCCTGCTTTACAGTGTCCTTTGATACAGCTTGTATTCTTCTGGCTCTTGACTTTCACTTTACCAAGCATTATTGCCTTTTCCACTGAGTCACCTCATCTCATGATATGCAGAACAAAGTAGGACAGCCTCAGAAAATCCCACAGAATGTGGGTCTGTTAAACTTAGAGCTTGTCTACATTATCTATATACCCCGAATTCCTTTCCCCGTGGGCTTGCTCTGTCCCGTTTACACTATGCAGCCCTCAAATCTGAATTGGGTCTGCCTGCATCAGATTCAGGGTTTCTATCTCTTGACCAACATTAAAAAGACTACTCAACACAGACCAAAGTGTGGTGGTGACAGGTGGCTGCCTTTCTATATGGTCCCTGTAAGCATCCCAGCCAAGTTGCTCTGGAAGTGCGAATCACTCTGAGGTCAAAATAAGGCTGGACACCTTGTTCTGACCTCAGAGCAAATTGCATCTTCAGCAGCTGTATCAGCTGGCTAGGAAGTACTTTGTGGGAAGGCAGCCATCGTGGTCACTGCAATTTTTCTGCAGCAGGTAAAGGGGGATTTGTGTGGAATTTGGGCCAGAATACTTTAGGGTCAGCATGAAATATACTGGCAAATGTAGATGAGTCCTTAGTCCCAAGATTAGGCCTGCATACTGAGTAGGTCATTGCTACTTGTAGTTGTGCAGGTATCAGGTGCAGAAATTGCTTTAAGTCATTTACACTACATGGAAACCACATAGTAGGTATGATCCTATTTAAAAACTAGCATCCTGGTTTACTGAGTGATTTATAAGGTTTCCCATGTATATAAAGAATAGGTTAGTGTACTTTCTAAGTCTACTTTCAACCTGCTGGATTGAGATCCCATTTGCCTTTTCTTTTTAACTGGGACACTGTATTAAATAAAAATTATTTAGTCATACCTTGCTGAAGAAAAAGACATAAATTAAACCTGACGTCCCATTTGTGAGTTAAATGGCTTATGGCTGGGGAAAATAAAATAAGATTTTATTTGTGGCAAAATTTGAAGTCATCTGACACTGAGTTTGAAGTCACAGAAATTCCATCAGTGTAAATGGTGTGCAAATTTTGCCCCAAAGATGTTGTATTACAGTTGTAGATTCAGGTCTTCAGGTCTGCAGTACAAAACAAAACGTTATCAAGAAGAATTATTTAAATAATCACTCTGGCTCTTTGAGTTTTCCAGAATGATTTCAAAACTTTACCAGGTTTAGAAATGTCTTAAAATACTCCAAAAACACTTGGCAATACCCCCCCCACACACACACACTCCACAACATTGTTCCATCTCTGCTAATTCATGGGTATTTTAACAGCCTTCAATAGGGATACATCACACTTCATTTTACATTTGTTTTAAACTAAGCTTTTGACATAAAATCAAAGTGTCCATATTTTACAATATATGTGTAGGTTAGAGTCAACACTTGGAGAAATGGACAGGTAGGATGACTATAGAATTCCTAATTTATGCATTCAGCTAATGGTTCTTATCTTACTCAACCTCTTGGCAGGCTATTTGGAAGCTGCGCAAAACAACACATCAAAATATAAAATAAATGTAAACCATATCCTGATATTTGAATGCTATATTCTAAATTGTTTCACTGATACCTTTAGAATCATGAATCAAGTCCCCTTCCTGCATGATATATGTGAAGAGGCTCCATGTGATTCCCTGGGAAGGGGTTCATCACTGGATCTGCCGCCTGATGTTTCCACATTGAGTATGGAGCCATGCATTGGTTGTTAAGGCATGTAGATCCTTCATATATTTGGGGACCCCATTTCCCCAGATTTAGGCTCATCTTTAACAATGTCTGTGCTTAATATATGAATGTTTAGAAAGATGGTATAGAGATATATGCCACATGGAGGGAGTCGCCTTATTTTGCAGTTATTCAATGAAGCCTCTTATGTTTTGCGATATAAAACCTGCATTCTTTCAGGGTCTATTATTATGTTGTGTTGCTGTTCTTGGATGCCTTCAAAACATTTCTCAGTTATGGTGACCTGCCATGGGCTTTTCGTGGCAAGATTTCTTCAGAGGGGCTTTATCTTTGCCTGATGACTTCCCCAAAGTTTCCATGGCTGAGTAGGGATACAAACCCTAGTCTCCAGAGTCATAGTTCAGCACTGAAACCATTATGCCAGACTGGCTCGAAGGTCTGTTGTAGGGGTGGGCAAATGCCATTGACTGGGTAACATCAGTCCTCATGGGGTCCTACAGAACTGTGACCCCATTTTCGTCCACCATCCCTGGCAACAATTCTAGGTTCCAAAAACCTCTCTTTTGACCCTGGAAGTGGCCAATATCATATCA
>NW_024809670.1:0-3084 GCF_019175285.1 Sceloporus undulatus | reverse complement strand
GACGTCCTCCGGACGTCCCAAAGGGCCGTCTAGAAAGCCCCAGAGTTTCAGGATTTGTTTCAAGACCAAATTGTTGCTTACACTAGAGCAGGGGTTCCCAACCTTTTTAACTCATGGAGCCCTTTTTAGCATCTGTTTCCATGGCAAAGCCCCTAAGAGGTCTACCCTATGTCTTCCAAGTTAATGATGTTTAGGAGTAGTGTTACGGGGCAAGTGGAGGAAGATGGGATAGATTGTCATTTTCCTGGAGTGGTCGGAGAGCACCTGGGAAGTGCATGCAGAGTCCTAAGACCTCCTTGGAGCATAGGTTGGGAACTGCTGCCCTAGATCATGAGAGATCAGTAAGGTGGACTCATGTCATGAATGGATTCATAAGGTCATGAGTGGATATGATATACAGTGTGCCTGCTCTGCACCATATGCGGCTTCTGGTTTATGTGGAAGTAGCACTGCAATAGAATGAATGGCACCCGTGCCACTGTGAGCACGAGCCCCATTCTATTGAAGGGGAATTTGCCTTACGTGGGGCGGGGTGGTGGTCTGGAATGGATCCACTGCGTAAGGAAAGGCTTCACTGTATAGTGCAAGTTTTGGAACCAGTCTGCTGCTGTTGTTATATACCTTCAAGTCTTTTCCAATTTATGGTGATGCTATGGTTAGCCTATCACAGAATTTTCCCAGTAGGATTTTTTCAGAAGTTTGTCATTGCCTTCCTTTGAGGCACAGAGTGTGACTTGCCCAAGATCACTAAGTAAATTTCCATGGCTGAGTAGGGGTTCCATCCCTGGACTCCAGAATTCTAGTCTAACACACAAACCACTACATCATGCTGGCTCTTCAACAGAAGCAGTCAAGAGCCAATTTAGTTTTGTGGTTCAGTGGAGATTAAGACTTTGGAGTGTCACTTGCATTGAGATTGCCATTCAGCCACATTATGTCTGGTTGACCTTTACCTTGACCAGGTTGATTCTTTGAAAGCCTAACTTTATTATGAGGATAAAATGGGGGTGGAGGTCACATTTGTTCATCAGTCTTGACACTTGTACTGACAAATGGCATAAAATTACTTAAATAAGTATAAATATGCCTCTTTTCAGCTTTAACGTCTCTCCAGGATGACAAATAATGTGATATCTCTATCCTTTCATAAAACATATTTATATTCTGCACAGGTGGGGAAAGATGGATAGAAAAACAGTGAGGTGGCTAACATTAGCAGTTCTTTCTTTAGATAGCTTTGCTCATCTGAGGCCCAACTGTTTTATTTTCCAACAAAATGACATCTAGTTGTGCAGGCAGGCCAAGTGCAGTCTAGAATAGTGACAGCTCCCCACTTGACTCAACCAAAACAAAGCAAAGCAATGGCAAACTGCATAAGATGCCAAACTTACAAATAGAAGGTGGTCATACATTTGCCCTCCAGCAGTGTGATTTGTCAGAGCTTCAAGTCTGAACATTGAGACATGCAAAGGAAGCTTGTGTTACCAAATCACCAATCAGGACAAACTAATTTGCAAAGTAGGGTGGTGAGAGAAGTGGTCCTAGGACAATCAGATGTCTTCTATCACTTTTGGAGCACTGAGTACAAATATGGAGCCAATTATCCAATATAATTTGACCCTAATATTCTTTTCTTCCTGCAACATTTGGGCATTGGTCAGGTATGGATGAGTGGGTAGAAGGCTACATTTTTTGCATGAATGCATATACCAAAACACAGTGGAACTGGTAAACAGTCAAATTGCAGGAGGAAGGCAGAAAGAATAATTCAAATCACCCTCTGCTTTAGACATCTCTTAGTCCTCCAGGTTTTCTAGGAGTCAGGTTAGGTTAGTTTCCATTTAGCAGTTAGTCATAGTATGTCTTGGTTCTAGGGACTTTGACAAAAAATGATAAAGTACAATGAAAGTTATTCCTGTGCTTTTTGTACCGAGTCTGGAAAAAGTGCTATTTCTACCCAAGTTGGAAATAACTTGAAGGCACACAACAACAACAACAACAACAACAACAACAACAACTATGTGTACAGGTTGAGTCTTCCTTATTCAAAATGCTTGGGACCAAAAGGTTTTTTTGGATTTTGGATTTATCCATATTCTGAAATATTTGCATATACATAATGAGATAACCTGGAGACAGAAGCCAAGTCTAAGCATGAAATTATTTGTGTTTTGTGTACACCTTACACATATAGCCTGAAGGTAATTTTATATACAATATTTTTAATATTTTTTTTGCACGAAACAAAGTTTGTGCAAACTGAACTATCATAAAGGTGTCACTATCTCAGCCACCAATGCAAACAGTTTTGGATTCTGCAATATTTCCGATTTTGGTATTCTGGATAAGGGAAACTTGACCTGTACTCCATTGCTTATTTTTCTTACTGACAAACTTGTAAACATGATGGACACATAAAAACGGAGGACCCATAGCCTGCAAACCTCTACTTTCATTTCCATATTTAATCAGTATAACCCACTGGTTTGCTAAAGAACACAAACTAGAAAGTTCTGTTTCAAGAATAACTTGCAGGCTTCCCAGATCCACTTGGTTGGTCACTATGGCCTGTTACAGACTGCCAAAATAAAGCTGCTTCGGGCCTCTTTGGAGGTATGCTATTTAAATGATGCATGCATCCTAAGAATCCAGAAGCTGCACCAAAGCTGCACTCCAGTGCTTAGGAATGGAATGTGGCTTTGGCGCGACCTCCGGACTCTTAGGACCCATGCATCATTTAAATAGCATACCTCCAATGAGACCCAAAGCAGCTTTATTTTGGCAGTCTGTAACAGGCCTATGGGAATAGACTGCTATACTGAATAGACCACCTCTCTCATCCCCCAAGGTGTTCAGAGAACACAAATAGGTTTCCTTTTCAGACCTTTGGTCTAAGGTAGTATAGCTGTTCATATAATTCACTGCCTAACTCAACAAATTTATCTCAGACCAGCAGATCAGCTGTTTCCTATAGGTAGGAGGAATTGTGAAACTGAAGAAGTCAGCTTAAAGAAGTGTAACAGAACAGCTTGCTCAGAGTTAATAAAATATACTCAAATATAGTGTCTTTCATTTGCCATAATT
>NW_024809669.1:0-3084 GCF_019175285.1 Sceloporus undulatus | reverse complement strand
AAGAGGGTGATGTTTTAGGTTTTGGGGTTTTAATATATTGTTTGGATTAAAGTGGCCACTTCTAGCTTAAATACTGAATTTCTATGTGTTCTCAATAAAGTTCTTTGCTGTTTCCACACACTGGACTCTTGTTAATGTTAAGAGGATTTTATATAAAACTTAATGTGGAATACAAGAGAAAAAGACAAGAAAAGACTCAGAAAATTCAAGAAGAGCTGAAGGAAAAGGAAGAGGCTCTAAAAAAAAATACCCAACCAATGTAAAGACAAATAAAGAGATTAAACTCCTACGAAAACAACTCTCTATTATGCTAATTGAAGAGATGGAGAACAAGCTTAAATATCTCAAATTAAATCATTTCCAACAGTCTAATAAACTGGGGAAGCAGTTATCTTATAAACTTAGGGAAAAGAAAGAAAGGAAGATGATAACGAAGATTCAAGTTGGAAAGAGGATGGTCACAGAACAAAGCAAAATAAAAAAGGCCTTTCATAAATTGAATGGGAAATTGTGTAACCAAGAGGAAGAAGATTTGGACAAGATGAATTCCTATTTACAAAACACCGAACTACCATTTGGGGGAGACGTTTGTATCACAATTGGCAGTTTGAGGCCTTCAGGGGAGTGAGAGGTTCTGGGGGGAAGAATGGAAGGAGGCCCTGGAGGGAGGAGGTCTTGGGAGATATTGGGCCTTCCTGAGATATTCGGTGTTCGCTTCCTAACAAAGAGGTTTCTGGCCTCATGAAGGATTTAGGGGAAACTGGGTCTGAAAGGCAGTAGTACCCTTTCCTCTTGCCAATGGGATTTAGAGTGTATTCCCTGGACTTGATCTCCCAGAATCCACAGGGCCAGAGAGAGGAGGGGTCCTGCCTTGCATAGTGTTGCCATTTCATGGGTCTTAGGCTTTGGGGATGTGTGCCTTTGGCCAGTGTCCGTATGGCTGGGGCTCCAAGAGGGTCCCTCAGTCCCTCCTGCCTTCTTCCATATTAACTGCAGGAGGAGCTTGTGAGGGTGGGGAAGGGGGCGGGGTCTTTTAGCTCCTTTGCCCTCATTGGCCAGAATGAAGAAGGGGAGGAGCTTCTGCCTCTTTATTTAGCTCTGCGTGTGGAAGAGTGAGAGAGAGAGAGTGTGTGTGTGCAGAGGGAGCAGAGGGACAAGGCCTGGAAGTGGTAGGCTTCACTACTGCTCTGAGGCCTCCAACTGCCAAGTGCTGAGGTGGAGGAGGCCATTTTCTGTTCCAGCAGCCATTTTGTGTTCTGGTGGCCATTTTGTGCTTCTTGTGACTGTGGGGAATAATGTTCTGGAACCTTCTCTGAGGCCTCTTCAGTTAAACTGAGAGGCTCCTCTTTCTCTCCCTGAGGAGAAGGAGGCCAGGCTCCTTGGGCCAAAAGGAAGGAAGTGGGTCTGTTTGTCTTTTGTGTGTTTCATACAGTTGTGCTCCTTCTGGGGAACATGGGTTTTGAAAGGGATCAGAAATGGGGAGGATAGTTTTAATGCAAGGCTTATTATTCTTATTCTTCACAACCTTTGGGCTTTGGTTCCTATCCCTGTTTTTAATAATTGTTTTAATAACTGTCCAATAATTTAATGGCATTTTATTTTGGATGGGAGCATTAGGGTTAGGGTTTGGGATATAATGAAAGATGTTGTTATTGTATTGTATGCATATCTTTATTGTAAGCTGCTAAAAGGTGGCCATTCTTGTGTAGTAATTGTCTTATGATTAACTCCCACAACAGCCTTGTAAGGTAGGCTTCATAGGCTCCTAGGGCTGGAAGGGAGCCCCAAGGGCCAAACAGTCAGCCCCATTCTGCCCTCCAAGTCCTCAGAAGAGATGGCCGTCCAGCCAGAGACTCCTCTGATGCTGTTTGAGGCAGCATCTCCCATAGATTTGCCAAGATGTCATGGGGCCCACAGTCCCATGGGAACCACTCCTTACTACTTACTTTGGGAAAGGGGAGCCCCTCAGGCCCTGGACTATATAATACCAGGAGTTACTATGGCTGGGACTCAGAGGAGTTTCCTAGGCATTGTCACCTTCTGCCTTCCATTGCCATTTCCCTTGAACTGGGCCCTCTCCGTAAGACTGTTTGGGGCAGGAGTGGGGCTGTGCCTCAGGAGAGGAGACCAATTCAGGGCGATTCAGAAGACAAAATGCCAGCAGCCGCTTTGTATACCTGCACCCATTGGGAAGGGAGTATAGCTCAGTGGTTGGAGCAGCTGCTTTGCATGGGGGGAACTCTGAGGTTTTGTCTTCACAGCCTCTCCCTCCCTTCTCCTGACCCTAAACTAGCCCTGGAGAGTCAAGGCTGGCCGTCCCTCTGGACCTATGGCTCTATCGGGGGAGAGACCCTGAAGGAAGGTGACCAGATGCCCTCCCCACAAAGGAGGACAAGGCACTGCAAAGTGGAAGACATTCAAGGAAAATGGAGGGCATGACCAAGTAAAAGCTAAAAACACAGAGAGAAATGTACATCCATGCTTCTTAGTCATGTTCAAAATGGATGACCTTTTGGAACTCCTCCTGGACAGAAGGCTGAAATGTAGGACATGTCCTGGGAAAGGAGGACAACTGGTCAGCCTGCCCACAAGGACCTCCCTGCATTTAATCTGCCTTCTCTGCTTCCCCCTGAAAACACCTTTCCTGCTCCACAAAGTCCTCCAGCAAGATTTCCTCTTTCAGTTTGGCTCAGGAGGAGAAGGCAAAGAAAGGTTCTGCAGAGATTGTTGGACTGCAGTTCCCAGCATCCCCCACCAGAGCATCCCTCAGACCCCTATGGAGCCCCACTCTCTTGCTCCAGGGGAGCCTTGGCATCCTCCAGGACTCAGGACAAGGCAGTCTGACTGGGACCAAAGAAAGAGCACATTTATCCATAGGATCCCAACATTTATAACCTTGCAAGGCGATGTTATAGATGACTAGATATTTGCATGTACACTATTAATATTCCCATGAATTCTTTCAGTGTATATTTTAACAGTCAACAATTGAACCTTTAATTTATTCCTCTTTAGTCAGCCCTTGTCCATAAAATGCACCAAAAGAGATGCATCTCATCCTGGGAAGTGCAGTCTCCAACAGTC
>NW_024809668.1:0-3084 GCF_019175285.1 Sceloporus undulatus | reverse complement strand
ACTGCTACTGATGGTAGAGTAATAATGTTTGTCTTGTACATGTGTTAGTATGTTTAATGTTGTTTATGTGTTTTAAGGTTTAAATACTGTAAATATATAAGTCACAAATTTTTATGTGTTTGTGAATGTCTTGCATATGTTTAATAAAAAAAAATAAAAAAAATAAAGAAATAGAGTTTAAGGAATCTGGTCTTCATTGACAGTCTCCCATCCTGTTTGACAGGTAGACCTATAGGTAGGCACATACTGAGTTGCAATTAGAATATGTCACCTCTAGTGGATGTGGTGTGTGCAGAATCTATTAGGTAAAAGCTAAGCCTTTTGTCACTGCCCTGGAAAACAGGTTATCATAGAAATTCTAAGATGTTTTGGGTGAGGTTTGTGTATCTTTTTTGTTAGACATCCCAGCTTTACGGTAGCAACAATATGGGAGACATCCTCTTAGTGACATATGTGCACATAAATGTGGCCTATGCACACATATATCTCTTTTTGGACAGGGCAGAGGGAGCCATTCTCTAACCTCTCCCCCAATCTTCTCCCACCAACTGTCAAGCCCTGGGAAGACCACTACTAATAGGAAGAGAAGAGAGCAGGGAGATAATTCAGACAATGAAAATGCAGCAGCTCTGGGGGTGAGGAGGGGGATACCTTCTATCGAAGCAAGTTCTTTTTCAAAATTATGCACATTATACTTGTTCTTTGTGAACAACAAATGAAAATGATTGGAAAATAGTACAGGACGCCACATCAGTTAGCTTTTATAAATGATAAATTTCAATCAAAATGTTGGCATGGATGTCGAGCTAAGGGAATTTACATACATATCTGGTGGGAATGCCCATTTGTTCAAGAATTTTGGTTAAGGAGCAGATAAATGTAATAACATGGACAATTAAGCAAAGAAAATAGTTTAACTCTTAATTTAGGAGAATTAAGAGTGAATAGTAATCAAAGATGTGTAATAAAACAAATTGTAAAAGCTGCCCTGATTGCTTTTGGATGGAAAAAGAAATTGAATTAGAATAAGTCTTATTTGTTTAAATATATAAAAGAATACATATTATTGATTTCCCTAAGAAAAGAAGACTTAACTATATTGGGGAAAGCAATAAAGAATCATGGAGAGATAAATGGGAAATTGTGATTAAGAAAGTAGAAGGTAAAATGGGATATGAAGAAGTAAAAAACAATAAATGAAATTTTCCACATCTCTGAAAATGATTAATTGGAATGTATTTCCTCCAAATGCTGTTTGTGGGAGGGGGGAGAGGGCAGAAAAGCACATTAGGAATTATGGATCATATAATTTGTACTATGTACTGTGTAATAATTTTTTTAAAAAAGAAATATATATACTTATTCTTTGTATCTCACTCATGTTGGTGTTCTAGGTGGTAATCTGATTAATTTAACATGTCACAATGTTCAGGACCTCTTACGCTCCAAATGTCCAGATTTGACAGAGACAGTCCTGATTAATCTTTGTGGTCTCACTTAATCTACTGTTTTTAAAATATTGCTCCTTCTACATTGCCTTTTGTCTTTGGCTTGCTGAAGTTGCTATCAACAAATTTAACAGCAGTTTGCACTCAGCTCAGCAGGGAGGAGAGGAAAGAAAGGGGCTGAATCTTGCCCTTCCCAGCAAGGTCAGGCAAAAACAAACTTCTGCAGCTTCTCCTAACTTGTGTATTCTCCTCATTAATAACTATTGCCATCTTGACCATTCTATGATGTTTCTTGGCCACTTGTGTCCCAGTTTTCATCTTTGAAATATTGGCGGGTGTGGGGCAAGGCTTAGAATACTTTGCACATGTTTGACTGTAAATTGAAATCTCTGAGCTTACAATATTTTCTTCAGTTAAGCAGACTTTTTTTTTTCAGCCTGGCTGCTTCTTACTTGGCTTTATGTTTGGTTTCTGGCATTTCCTCTTCAAGTCACTTTTACAGCCAAACTTCCTGTTAGGTCATTCAGTGTTGCTGTCTCCCAGTGTAAGAGGTGGGAAGATGGAAGGTGAGAAGATATTAGCTCATCTAAAAGCCTATGCACCTAAACCAGCACTTCAGAATGTGTGGCATTTCAAGTGTTGTTGGACCAGAGTTCCTATCAGGCATAGCTAGCATAGACAATGGTGATGGTGAGAAGAATTGCAACCCAAAACACCGGGGGAACTACATTTTCCTCACTACTTGCCTAAACAAATCTAGTTAGTTCATGTCTGGCACAAGATGGAAAACATGGGTTTCCAACTCACAGTTCATACCATCAGTCACAAGATTTCAGCAGTTCAGGATGGAAGCAGCTTGAACTAGTCTCAGATCAGAGATTTCATAAAAGAACAATTTTTGGTACAGCATATATAATGGTTTATATCAGGAAGATTCCAAAGGTTTACTGGACACAGAAGCAGCAAGCAAGGCCAAAAGTCTTCCAGACCATTAATTCCAGCTCTTAAACTCCTGGCAGTGTTCAAAATGATAATGGAGACTAATAGCAGGAAAGGAAAATAACTCATGTAAGTTCAAAGAATAAATGTTAGGATGCTGTTGGCTTTTAAAAAGCCAACTAACCCCCTCCCAGACAAATAAATATAAAAAATGACAGCTTCATGAAATGCTACAATAAAAATAGCTTTGTTGGGACAGGATTAGACTGAGGCTGAACATCTCCTCAAAGTTCACATGACATCTTGTCCCCTGCAAACACATCTGTTTGGAAGTAATACTGTTGAGTTTCAGAGGACAAGCAAAATCAAACTTTCATGTGGATGGAGGAATTGTTGGATTACCATGCTTTTCTTGTCAGCTCTGCCCACTTGCATTCAACAAATTTATGTTCACCATTGACTTTCGCTTCTGAAGTCATCACAGCTTCAAGAAACACCAAGAGCTTGGCAATGGGTCTTGTATGTTTTATAGCATTTGTGCTAAATATCTAACTGTCTGAAGGCACTGATGAACTTCCCCTTGGGAATAGAAATTATTGTAATTGAACAAGGTGGCAGGTGTGTGTGTGTGTGTGTGTTTGTGTGTGTTTAAAGTTAACAACAAAGGAAGGCTATCTTTTTTTCCCACGGAAATAAT
>NW_024809667.1:0-3084 GCF_019175285.1 Sceloporus undulatus | reverse complement strand
ACCCTACTGTGTTTTACCATTGTTTCTGCCTTCTTCCTCACCACAGAGAATCCACTGAAAAAAGAATGGAATAAGTGCACACTGACTTTTTATTGACAGTGCACAGCACTTGCCCTCTGGATGCACTTCTGGAATATTTTCCAATTGAACTTTCTAAAACCTTTTTCAATTACATTTTCTAGTCCAGCTCTCCTAGGTTCTCCTTTTTCTATGCTTAACACAAGGAAACCGAATCACCTAGTTCCTCTCATTGATACAATAGTGCAAACATTCTATTGCTGACAGATTCTCCAAACAGTTGGACTAAATGCAGTCTATACAAATATTTACAATTATTGTTCATAAGCTTGAGAAGGAACAGAAAAAATAGCACACATGCTGTTCTATAAACTATAGTAGCTGTCTATGCTAATTTTTGTTTCCGTGCTGGTGCTGAAAAAGAAGGATCCAAAGAGTCTGAAATATGTCTCATGAGCAAATAGTGACTGCCAAGGCTGAAACTTAGGAAACAGCCAAGAACAGAAGTTTGGAAAAGTCTTCATTCACTCACTCACTCACTCTTTTGGTGAATCATGTTGTTCAAATCTACAACTGTACTTAAGTTTAGCTACAGTTAGTTTAAATTTAAACAATTCAGCATTACAAGTTATTCTAAATAAAAATCTTAAAAAAAACCAAACAAGTTACAGGTTGGCTAGTTACACGGGCATACTTCAGCTAATGAAGCCTTTGCAAGGAAAGCTCCTTTTATAAAGGTTTCGTATGTCTGATGAGCCCCCCCCCCCTTTTTCCCCTCACCCTTTGTCTAGCTGGACAGTAGTTTTAGCAGCATCACTATTGGGAGAATGGAGAAGGAAGGCTGGGGGAAAAACAGACGTTCAGTGCCAGACTATAGCAGCATGTCTGAAGTAAACAATGCAATAAACAAAGCTTGACTTAGGGCGCAGTGGGATCTACCCTGTGTGCTACCCTGTGTGCTTACCTAAAATGTGCAAGACACACAGCAGCTGCCTCTAGAAATTCTGAGCATACAAGGAATAGCAAAAGAGAGAGAAAGGGAGAGAACATGTTTACCTGCTGCTCCAGCTACTCCTAGACTATTAAAAAAAACATAGATCAATAACTCGGACGACAATAATGGAGATCATAAAGAATGTGGATGCTGATGAATATGTCATCCTTGGATGTATTTTGAAAGATGCCTTCAAATGGTTTACAGAAGGACCAAAATGTTTTTTTTAACTTATGCAAAGTTTACCTGATCCAGTTGTTTCATTTCACACATACACATTGTCAGTTTTGAATTTAAAAAGTTTTCTGAAGCAGGTTCAACTGCGCTTCTTTTTGTGCTGAAAAAACTTATCCCAATTCCCTATTAATTCTGTATTATTTCTGCCTCCATTTTTTTGGCTAAAGAAGTAATGCCCAGCAACATATTTACTTCACTGACTAAGGAATATCTGTTATTAAAATTAACTACAGAATTTGCCAAAGGGGCCACCAGAATGGTATAGAGGTTTGGCCTTTGGACTAGAATTCTGGGACACAAAGGTTTGAATCCACACTGAAGCCATGGAAATGCACTGGTTGTCCTTGGGCAAGTTAAACTGTTTTAGCCTTAAGGGAAGCCAGTGGGAACATCCTCTGATTAAAGTCTTGCAAAGAAAAGCCAAGTTGGAGCCAATTTGAAGGCACATACTATGAATGCAGTTTGTCAAGTTCAAGATTATACAGTTACACAAGAGAAGGAGGTTAGGCTGTTTCACATCTCACTAAACCACAGCTTATTGCAATATGTAGCAACTTCCTTAGGTTAAGAACTTGCTGTCACTGATGACCAGTGGCAAATATATCAGATCTATACCACGGTGTCCTCCCACAGTTTAGTCCTAATAATCTGCTGAACAGAGGCCTCAAACAGATGGCCCAAAAGGGCTACCCTCAGGCCATGTTGGGGGTGTGGCATTGCATGCTCCAAACGTGGCTGGAAGCTACCCTTGGTGTGGCTCTTTTCAAAGAATCGGGCCAATATAGAATACTGCTCCTTTCTGGTGCCTGGTTCAGGACCATGGTTACAGCCCACATGGAGGCCGGGCATGTATGGCTCCTGTGGTCTTGGGGTAAATGGCGGTGGCACAGTTCTGGCTTCATCCCTCCATCCGCTTCATCACTGAGTTGCCTTCCCAAAACATCTTACTTGTGGGAGCAGTACCACTGATTTTTGGAATATAGTTCTACTGAAATCTGCAATCATCCTGCCTATTTCAGTTGCACTATTCTGATGATGGTGGCAAATATGGCATGGGTGAGAGTGAAAAATTTGCATAGGGCTGCATGTTGCCCTTGAGTGTCAGGTTGTCAACCCTTCTTTAGAACACAGGGTTAATATTTCTTTTGCCTCATAGACAATTAAATTGAATCTCATGCATGCGTAATTACATATACTCTTATTTAATCTTACTACTTTGGCTTCTCCCTTTCTCCTTCTCTTTTCTTCCTATTTATGAAATATAAAATGTAAGTTCGACAGCACCATTTTCTTGTAAAGCTTCATGCACATTGTTGATATTTTGTTCTACAGCTCTATCACCCAGATCAGAAGACATATTATTCTATAGGAGTTTACAATTTTACAAGAAAGTCTGATCTGAAACACAGCTTAATTGTTCAGGATAAAACACTGCTAATTTTGAATTCTCCAGGCATCCATAAAGCTTTAGAAACAATGCATTCCCACAGATAGATGCTGGGTTCCAAAATACCAGAATGAATAATGTTTGCCTGGCCTTTGGTTTCAAAGGCTGCTGCCAATAGTGTCATGTGCCCTAAAGTACTACAGGGCATCTGAATGCCAAGCTGTAATTTATGACCACTTGCAAAAGAAGCAAAATATTTCTCTTGCAGGACACAGATGGGAGCCAAGTGTCAGCACTTCAATGAAGTCAGAATAAACTGCTGCTGCAGTTGGTGGATAACGTATGCCTAACATGAACTATAAATGAAGCTTCCTAAAGAGCCATTTTTCCATTTATCCCAGAGCTGGCTTTCTCTGAGGCTCAAGTGTAAATGTAATGTGATGTAACA
>NW_024809666.1:1076-3084 GCF_019175285.1 Sceloporus undulatus | reverse complement strand
AGGCAGGAAAGGGAGGTTTATGCAAACGCAGAATGACATCACTGCTACGGAAGGCTCTCGTGACCAATCAGAGAGCAAGATAAAGGTTCTTCTGGAAGCTTCCGTGAGAAGGAGATATAAGGCCTGAGAGACCAAGAGACAGTTGGGGGAATTGTGTCAGTTGGAGATCGAGAGAGAGAGAGTTAAAGAGCGGATCTTGGAAGTTAGTCTGAGAATCCATTAGCGCCTATGGCAATTCGGCTTACGAAGGTTTTTCGGGTTACGAAATTAGCCGCGGAACGAATTAATTTCGTAACCCGAGGGAGCACTGTACCTGCAAGATTCCTAATATCTTGTATAACTGATATTTTAGTTATATTTTGTTATTTATAATGAATATCTCCTTTTCGCTGAAGAGAGGGGTATAAAATTATTATTATTATTATTATTATTATTATCGTAGCATTTCTCCTTGTTGAATTATTCATTTGTTTTAGTCTTTTTTGGCCCATCGCTCCTAGTCTCATTCAGTTCTTCTTTGTTAATTTTGCTATCCTGTTCCTCTATGAGTTATTAGCTACCTCCTCCTAATTTGGTTTTTCAGCTGCTTCAAATTGTTATAAGTTATGCTCCGCCCCAAATTTCTGTTCTCTCCAAGTATCATGTTATAACTAGTGTTGGTAATAGTCAACTGTTGGCCCATGGACAGAGTCCCCCACTGTGTACCTAAACCACACTGGTCACAAACTTCTCTCCAGGATGAAAATGAGCCACTGTTGAATATCCTTTGGGTTTGCAGCCAGTCAAAAAACCAATTACAATCCATTGTAATCAGTTACTTCTGTACTAGCTTGTTTCATGGTTTTGTTTTATGTTAAACTGTTATTATTGGTTAACTGTGCTATTAAGGACATAGCTATGAGATTCTATTATATGAAACCATTTTTATAAATGAACAGGTATTTGCAATCCTCATATATTCATATTATCAGACATAACTCCAGAGACATGTTTAGTCCTTTGGATGCCAAACGAAGGATTCCTCTCATTCTTCAGATCAAGAAGCAACACTTCAGCTGTCCTTACTAGCAAGATAAAGCAAAAAGGCTTTTCCAAAAGAACTGAATTTTCCTTGGCAAAGTCTCACTCTCTCCAGTCACCCTCAGAGGTATGGCCATGGGAAACCCCACTCTTGCAAAGGAACCTGGCCAAGAAAAAACCCCTTCCAGAGACTCCCATAATGGATCACCATAAGACCTGTGAAAACACTGGAAAGGCAGACCTCCAAGAACAACATTGGAACATAGGTGCAAGCCTTGCCTTGGAATAAGTGTAATGACTGGTGCTCCCAGTCAATGGCGAGTCTTCTTCAGGCTCAGTTAAAGACGGCAGGTTTATGCCAATTACGTCAAGAATGTACATCACTTGCTCAGGCAAGGCTCTCTTGGACCAATCAGAGAGCTACAGAT
The DNA here is from genome assembly GCF_019175285.1 of Sceloporus undulatus. Taxonomy (NCBI): domain Eukaryota; kingdom Metazoa; phylum Chordata; class Lepidosauria; order Squamata; family Phrynosomatidae; genus Sceloporus; species Sceloporus undulatus. The sequence goes on along the minus strand of NW_024809666.1, from coordinate 1,636 downwards.
AAAGGTTCTTCTGGAAGGTCTTCCGTGAAGAAAGGAAGATATAAGGCCTGAGAGACCAAGAGGACAGTTGGGGGAATTGTTGTTCGAGTTGGAGATCGAGAGAGAGACAAGTTTAAAGAGTGGATCTTTTTGCAAGTTAGTCTCAGAATTGGAAGTTTAGGTCTATTTATTATTTTAATAGCCTTGTATTGAATTGAAGGTTATTATATACTTACAAACTATTTGATACCTGCCAAGATTTCTTCTAATATCTTGTTATAACTGATATTTTACGTTATATTTTGTTATTTATAATGAATATCATCCATTTTCGCTGCAAGAGCGAGGTGTATCAACATTAGTAATTATCTATTCTTATATTAATTAAATTCGCTTATTACTTATTTCTTATTATATCCCTCCCAGGGCTCGCAGTTTTGGCTGCTTGGACCACCGGAGATCCATCACAGTGCAGTCAGTTGGAAAAAAGCCCATCCTCACTCCGCAAATAAGAAAGTACTGTGAGGAGTTTGCACTCTTACGTCTTTCTGTAATAATAGCTACAAAAACGGGATAATAGC
>NW_024809666.1:0-1051 GCF_019175285.1 Sceloporus undulatus | reverse complement strand
AATAGCATTTGGAACATTTAGTCTTTTAAAAACAAATATGGCAGATTCAAATGCTGCTTTAAAACCTCTTTCCATCTGCCAGCTTTGCGCTGGTTTTGGGGGGAAATGAGAAAGTGTTGGGAGGGAGTGACTGCCAACAGAATTAGGAGTTGCATTGCACGCTATGGACAATTTGTGGCCAAGAAAGGTCCAAAGCACACGGCAGCAATAGTCTAATCTGAGAGCGCTTTAACTGCCCTGGCCCAGTGCTAGGGAATCCTGGGAAATGGAGTTTATTGTGGTACCAGAGGTCTCTGAAAGAGAAGGCTCAATGTCTCACAAAACTGCATTTCCCAGAATTCCCTAGCACTGGGCCGGCACAGTTAAAGCGGTCTCAGATTGGATTATTGCTGCAATGTGTTTTGAACTTAGGTGACCTTAGGCAAGTCACACTCTCTCAGCCTCAGAGGGAGGTACTTCAAAAACCACTTCTGTACAAATGTTGCCAAGAAAAGCCTGAGATGGGCTCCCCTTAGGGTCACCATAAGTCATAAACAACGGAGGCACACAACAACAACAAGAGCAGTAACACCACTAACAGGGCTTAATCACACCTCACAAGGCAGCTAGGGAGAAACGAAGGAAGGAAGGAAGGAAGGAAGTCCTCAGTTCAGAGGGATTGGAGGGGCCTTACTGCAGGGCAGGACCCCTCCTCTTTCTGGCCTTGTGGATGCTGGGAGATGCAGTCCAGGAAATACACTGTAAATCCCATTGGAAAGAGAAAAGGCTACTACTGCCTTTCAGATCCAGTTTGCCCCAAATCCTTTATGAGGCCAGAAACCCCTTTGTTAGGAAGCGAACCCCGAATATCTCAGGAAGGCCCTATATCTCCCAAGGCTTCCTCCCTCCAGGACCTCCTTCCACTCTTCCCCTCAGTCTTTCTCACTCCTTTGAAGGCCTCAAATGTCAACTGCCAAGCGCTGAGGCAGAGGCTACCATTTTTGTTCTGGCAAACATTTTGTATTTCAGCTGCCATTTTGTGTTCTGGCGGCCATTTTGTATTTCAGCTGCC
>NW_024809665.1:0-3084 GCF_019175285.1 Sceloporus undulatus | reverse complement strand
TGATTTTAACAGGGGTGAGATACCACCTATTCAGTATTTTTACCTGAATTTCTTTCAAAGCTTGAGAGGCAGTAAATTTACTCGTTCTTTTCCAAGAGCTTTGCCATTCCTCATAGTCAATTGAATGCCCTATGTCTTGGGCCCAGCGGATCATGTTTTCTTTTATTATCTCTTTTTCTAAAGCTCTTTTCAATAACACCTTATAAAACTTAGATATTTCTTTTTTATCTTGATTCCACCAGATTATATCTAATTCATTTACTACTGTTTCAATACCCCTTTTTTTGACATCTTCTTTAAATTTCAATTTGATCTGGGTGTATTCAAACCAGTTTATTTCATAGTTCTCTTCATTTGTTTCCTTCCACTCTTTCAGACGCAATTTCCCTTTCCTTTCTATTTTTGTTAACTCTTTATATGTCAGCCATTTCTGTTCTCTATTCCATTTCATACCAAAAGCTTCTTGGACTGATGTCCACAAAGGCAGTTTATTGTTATAAAACCCTTTATTCATCTTGTCCCATATTGATAGAAGTGCTTTTCTTATAGGATGGTTCAAAAAAACTTTTGCTTCTGATTTTACTTGATCTTTGTAGAAGAGATGAGCATGCCATCCTTTTTCCAAATCTGCCCCCTTAAGGCTCAGTAGATCAATATTTTCTAGTTTTACCCATTCTTTTAACCATATTAATTTACTGGCCCACATGTACAGTTTTAAATCGGGCATTGCACATCCCCCTCTTTCTTTACTATCTTTTAGCACTTCCCACTTTATTCTTGATTTCCCTCCCTTCCAAACAAACTTTCTCAACTCCTTTTCCCATTGTTCTATTACACATGTCCTTATTATAATTGGAAGATTGTTAAAAAGAAATAAAAACTTAGGAAGGATGGCTATTTTAATAAACGCAATTCTACCTAAAATAGATAAATTTAGCTTGTTCCCCTTTAGTAAATCGTTCCGTATTTCCTTCCACTTTGATTTGTAATTATTCTCAAATAATCTTAAATTGTTGCTTGTTAACCATATGCCCAAATACTTCACTTTCTTTACTATCTTACAACCTATCTTATTTGATATTTTTTCTTCCTCTTCCTTGCTTAAGTTCTTAACTAAAATGTTTGTTTTATCTTTATTAATCCTCAAGCCCGCAAATTTACCAAATACCTTTAAGTCATGCATTAAATGTTCAACTCCTTTTGTTGGGTTTTCCACTATCGCTACCATATCATCCGCGAAGGCTAGGATTTTCTTCTCGTTTCCCTTTGTTCTAACCCCTTTGATTTTATCATTATTCCTGATGATATTCAGTAAAGTCTCTATTGTGTTGATAAAGAGCAATGGGGAGAGAGGACACCCCTGTCTAGTCCCCTTGCTTATTCTGAATTTCTCCGATTTTAAGCCATTTATTCTTACTCTGCCGCTTTGATACCTGTAGATTTGTTCAATATATCCTATAAATCTAGCACCAAAATTCATTCTTTTTAAGACACCAATCATGAACTTCCAACTAATATTATCGAACGCCTTCTCAGCGTCAATAAATATCAACGCTAGCTTCTTATTTCTCTTCTTATTATAAAACTCTAAAATGTTCATTATTGTTCTTATGTTGTCTTTAGCTTGACGCTTTGGAAGAAAGCCGCTCTGTTCTTTTTTTATTATATGGTTCAAGATAGGTTTAAGTCTTTCTGCTATTATGGATGAGAAAATTTTGTAATCTACATTTAAGAGTGATATTGGTCTATAATTTTGCACTAAAAGATTGTCTTTACCTTCTTTTGGGATCATGATGATAGTAGCTTCTTCCCATGATGTTGGAATTTTTTGATCTGCTAATGTGTTGAACAATTTCTGTATTGGTTTTGCTAATTCTTCCCTAAAAATCTTATAGAATTTGGCTGTGAACCCGTCGGGTCCTGGAGCCTTTGCCTCTTTTAGGTTCTTGATTGCCTGCATGATCTCTTCCTTGCTTATAGAATTGCCTAATTGTTCTCTTTGAGCTTTGGAGATTGTTCTTATATCACATTTATCTAAGAAGGACTCTAGACCTTTTACTGATTCCCCAGGCAATTCCTCCTCCTTATAAAGATCTCGGTAGTATTCCTCGAAAGCCTTTATTATAACCTCTTGTTTATTTGTTACTGACCCTCTGTAATTAATTTCTTCTATTATATTTGTTTTTTTGCCACTCTTTAATTTTTTTGCTAGCATTTTGCTTATCTTATTTGCATATTCAAATTGTACTTGTTTTGATCTCCTCATTTCTATTGCTAATTCCTCAGTTATATCTGTTTGCATCTCCTTCTGTAACATTTTCATTTTGTTATTTAGTTTTTTGTTTTGTGGCTGCATCCTTAACTCCTCTTCAGTTTTTTTCAATTCAGCTTGTAGCTTATTAGCTTTTGATTGTTTAGCTTTCCGTATCTCGCTAGCTCTTTGTATTAATAAACCTCTGAATACTGCCTTGCTAGCGTCCCAGATTGTTTGTATCAGCATGTCATTCTTATCGTTTTCCTCAAAAAAAAAAAGAGTAATTTCCTTTCTTATTCTTTGAACAAAAGTTTCATCATTTAAAATGTTTTCATTTAATCTCCATTCAGACCTCCGTAATTGCATTTTATGTATATAAAGTTCAATAAGATTGTGATCTGATAGCGATCTAGGTTCAATCTCCATTTTATCTATGCTTGTAAACAGATCCCTGGAGACCATAAACATATCTATCCTAGAGTATGATAGGTGACAATCCGAAAAGAAAGTGAAACCTTTTTTGTCACCATATAACTTTGGCCAAACATCAATCAGTTCTTGATCCTCCATTAATTCTTTAGCACTTTTAGGAAGCTTTCCTTGGTTAAGCCCAATAGTTTTCCCAGATTTCCTATCCCTGCTTGGTTTGATGACACCATTGCAATCACCTGCAATGATCACATTTCTTTTATTAAGTTTAGACAATTCCATATTTAATATTTGATAAAAATTTGATTTCCTATCTGTAGGGGCATAAATGTTCACTATATACAATTTCTTCCTCTCAATTGACACTTCTATTATTACCAGTCTTCCCTCTAGATCCTTAT
>NW_024809664.1:0-3085 GCF_019175285.1 Sceloporus undulatus | reverse complement strand
TGCATCATTGAAATACCATATCTCCAAAGTGACTCGAAGCAGCTTTATTTTGGCCTGTCTGTAACAGGCCATAGGGAAAGTAACATTTCAGCCAGTCAATAGCCTTGACTCTTGCTCTAGCTTTGGCTCTTAGATTGATAGGCACTGAGATGATGTTATTTTATGTTCTCAAACTATCCAGCAGCTCACTGTAAAAGGAGATAACACTCAACTAGCATTTAACTATATCTCTTCCTCTTTACAATTGTGCTTTACAATTTTACCCACAGTTAAGACAAGGGTGCAAGCATTTTCTTCTCTGGAAGAAAATTGTTCTCAGAGTCATTCAGCGAGAGCCTTCGTTTTGCTTCCTCTCCTCACTTGGCTACATGAGAAATAGCAAAACAGAAAAGATGTTAAAAGCTGCCTGCAGCACTGCAACCCTCTTTGCTTCTGGGTCTCATCAGTTGTATTTATTACTTACTTAGTTGCTGCAGGCAGTGGGAAAGAGGAGCTGTCCAAATATGAATATTCAAAGGCAAATGCCATGATTAAACGCGGAAGGCAGCCAGTTTGCTAGATGCGGAACATTTGTTTCTATTACCATTGATTTGTTCCCTTCTTAGCACTAAAAATCAATTTTTAAGAAGTAAAAAATTTACAGTCGCAAGTTACATCTTGCTTTCTGGAGGAGATGGATTGTGTTGTTTAAGCAGACTCTTTGCTGGTGCAGTTGCAGAGGTTTAAGAGGAAGAAAAACCTCAGTCCCAAAGATCAGCAAGTACTGCAAAATCTGCCAGAGGACCCCACTTTTCAAAGGGGGCTAAACACTTAAACCAAGAACAGGTAATTCTGGAGGGAATGGGGACCAATTTTCACCCCAGGACTGCCAGTGGACCACCAAAACTGCAAATATTTCCAGGGGACTTCCCCCCCCCCTTTCCAAATGACTCAAAACTGCAGCAAAATGCACTGGCTCTAATGTCCCAAACCTCACATCTCATACATACCTTAAAACCTTTCAGAACCACCCATTGGCTGACAATAATCCAAAATTGAAATAGGAAGTAAGCAAAATCACTACCAATTTTGATTTTGGCTGGTTTGGTGGGTTCTAGCAGGTTTTTAGAGCATGCGGGTGCTTGGCTCGGTTGTCATTTTGCAGTGGTTTTGAACTATTATGGAGAGGTTGGGCTAAAAACCACCTAGAATTTTTTTAAATCAGGGAGTCAAGGGCTTTGAGGGGCTTCAGGGGCCACATGTGGGACTCCGTGGGCCATATATGTCCCACACATCATACTTTGCCCACCCCTTAAACTGATTCACCTAGCAAAAGAAAGTAGGCACAAATGCAGAACTTGAAATGTAACATGACTGGAACGTTAAGTGAAAACACAAACATGGAACCACCAGCAGAGAAAGCAGCCTGAACCAATAGGTGATTTTGGAGCAGTTGTTCTATTTCTTAGCCTGGCCTCCCTCATGGGGTTGTTGTGAGGGAAAAATGGATAAGAGGTAAGCCTATGTTAGTTGAAGGAAATGTTGTGTAATAAGGCAACTTCTAAGTGAACAAACCAATTTATAGTACAAAAGCAGTCAACAGAATTAAAACAAACAAACAGCATGAAAGCAATGTACAGAGAATTAAATAGTCTGGTATCTTTTTTAAAAAGCAATATGCCTGTTGTCAAAGCAGATGCCTGGGAAACCACCGTGGGAAATCTTCCACACCTGAGCAGCCACTATCACTGCCCCATACCCACTTACCAAATGTTACCTAGCAAAGTGAAGCCAGAAAAGGAGCCTCTATTGAAGACTTTAAATTACAGGCAATATAGTGCCTTTCACTCTTTTGGGATTCCAACTCCATTCAGTTTTAACACTATGGCTAATATTATGGAGGCTGCAGTTCAAAATACCTGAAGAGTTCCAGGGCGCATACCTCTGCCTTAGACTACAGGTCTTAGACTCCATATTGTGGAGACTCAAGATCCTTCTGGTATCTCACACCATGAGAGGCTGAAGGACAATTTGTGGCCCTCCAGATGTTGTTAAACTACTCCTCACATCATTCTTCACCAATGGTTGTGGTTGCTATGGCTGATGGGACTTGCAGTTCACCAAGACCTGAGGAACCACATATTGTCTAGCTACAAAAGCCAAAACCAACCCTTCAAAAAATAGAAATGAACTTCAGCCAATAAAGTCTGTGACAAATAAGCACACAGTGGATACAGGGGTAGACTGCTCCTGAATAGTCTTGGAAAAATTTAACTGGTTTAGAAAACTGAAGCCAGACTGTTGATAACTGATCAGTTACAGATTAACACATGCTATTGGTATGTTTCCATGTACAACGTGAAGTGCTGAGCATGAGCTATAGACCTCTAATCATCTTAGGAACATAGCACCTAAAGGACTACTTTCTCCTTGCATCATTTTTTTGGTTTCTACCCATGAGGGCCTTCTTTCAATTTTGCCACCAGGGAGGGAGGACAAAACCAATCCTGATAAGTGTCAGAACTTCTACGCTCTTGATAGACATCCAAAGATGCCACCCAAGGGGGAGAGATTAGACACTTGCTCATTTCTCAGTAATCGCAAGCCATAGTTGATCATTTCATGCCACTTTGCTGAGATATAGTTTGTCCTCCAATAAGGCTCACCAGCCATGATTTAATCTTAGTTTGGGAATTTGGTTTAAGGGCAAACTATGATTTATGAAAACCATTGTGTTGTTGTGTGCCTTAAAATCATTGCCAACTTATTATTGTGACCCTAAGGCGAATTTATCATTTCGGGGGGGGGGGGGGGGGGGCTATGAATATGTGATTTGGCCAGGATCACTCAGTGGATTTTCATGGCAGAGCAGGGAATCAAACTCCTACCTCCTGAGCCATACTCCAGTGCTGAAGTCATTATACCATGCTGGCACAAACCGTGGTTTACCTCATTTCTATAGAACTGTAACACATGAGGAGCAGGAGCTTCTAATTTGTTCACCATTTCACGTGTGGCAAATAGAGGAGAAAGTGTATGAGTAGTTTATTTTTACATGTGAACTGAACCATGGATTTGCTCATGCTGTCAATTTCAAACCAAGGCC
>NW_024809663.1:0-3086 GCF_019175285.1 Sceloporus undulatus | reverse complement strand
AGCATACCTACAAAGTGACCCGAAGCAGCTTTATTTTGGCCTGTCTGTTTGGGGCCTATAAGAACATTTATCTGAATAATAATTAGTGTTGAATCTTCCATATCTTGAAATGGTCAGCTCCTGAAATTGCTTGAAAATTTATCTGTAAAATCATAGAACTGAAATGAACCTAACAATAACCCTATTTTGTTCTCTGCCACAAAACAGAACCATCTACTCACCTATAAACCTATTCAGTTCAGACTGTTTAGAGAACTGTAAAAGGCAGGCAGATAGGTGTTTTCAGACAAAATAACTCTGGGCCGCATACAAACAAAAACAAACAGCTTCCTTTATATACCACTTCATACTGAATTAACAGTGTCTAAGTGATTTACAACTGTAAGCTAATTGCCCCCTACAATATAGGTACTCATTTTAGCGACCTCGGAAGGATGCAAGCCTGAGTCAAGCTTGAGCCCTTTAGCTGGTATTTAACTCGCAACTTTATGGTATTGAGTGAGTGGCTGCAGTATAGGCATTTAACCACTGCGCCACCAGGGCTCTTTCTAACTGTACATCTCTTCAAACACAATTTGACTCACTGGTGGCAAGGAAAGGCCTTCCACACAGGGGAACTTCACATTTTCTTCTCAGAAAGACCATGCTCAACATACAAAGAAATTTCCCTTAGTGCATCAGTTATGTCTTTCTTCATACGGAAAATTGGGAAGTGCCATGATATTGTGTTAATTTCAGCTATGTTGGATGAAGAATAATTGTTTTCTTTGCACTATCCACCGAAACAAAGGTTGACACACCTGTATATGTTTTAGTATCTCATAGTATTGGACTTAATATAATGTGTTATAAATGGAGATCATGAACAAATGAACTTTCCCCTAATGCTATGACCTTTCTAAAAAAATTAAATTAAATTAAAAAGCCTATGATATATTTTTATACAGACCACAAAAATCTGCATATCTACAGAGTCTTATATTTCATTAAATATTCAAATGGCAATGCAATATTTAAACAAAATCCATAGGCTAATTTCATTATTGCCACAGGCAGAATATTATATTACTTGAAAAGTGCTCAATAAGATTGATTTGTGTTTTACCTTCTGTAACACTGAGTCTCAATTGACCACTTGCCAAGCCGGCTTGCAAGAGACTTTGAAAACCACAAACAGGGCTGCTGTCTTTACAATACATTGCCCGGAATTCTCAGACTGTGCTTTGAAACTCTACAAAATATCAATGACCGCTCCACATCCAATAACTACTCAGGCAGAGGTCCTTTAGTGAAGCTCTTTTGAAGTAGCTATTAGTACAAATCAAAGGTTTAGTGTGTTCTTATCTATTTTTTCACGCATTGCGCCCATCTCGAATATTCATAAATGATCCGTACATGTTTGCAGCTGGCTTTCAATCCCCCGATAAACCTTGAACTGCTATAATTTAATCCCTTCCGCAATTCTTTATGAACCCCATCAATGCCATTCATTATTAATGAATTGCAGGATGGTTCCTGGATGAACTAAAGTTTTTAGCCCGCATGGCAGATCGATGATTCTGACCATGTCTGTTTCATTATTGACAGCATCTGCCCACATTTACTCTTATAATTAAGTTATAGTTCAACTCTTAACTTTTCATGAGTGTTTGAAATGGCCGTATGGTGTTCTTAATTTCAGTTGCTGTTTCATCTCGCTCAGTGGGTGCCTATTTTATTGTTAAAGGTCATACTCATTTGTCTGCTCCAACAAAGGCAGTCCTTAAAGTTGGCTGTGGTTTTGACAGACAGTAGGCCCTATAAGTGATGGCCTTAAGGACAGACCTGGCACTGCGAGACAGTCACCACAGCAAGGGAAATAGCAGATAACAAATCATGCCACTATTTTTCCTCCTGGCGTGATTGACGACATCACAGCGGGTATAACTTTTCAGTGTCTTCAGATTAAAACCCCCTCAAACAAATGAGTTCTTAAAATACTGTCCAGGGGCGTCAAAGTCAGTGGTTGGACCCCAAAGAATTTTTTTTAAAAGGGGGGGGGTTTGTATTAAGAAGAAAGCCAAAGCCAAAGTGCATAATTCAAGACTATGGAGTGCAATTATTTAATTGTCACAGAGCCTTTGCTTCTGATGGTATAAAGCTGTGCTTGGATGGATGGAGAAGCTCTTGAATGATAAGTAACTTTATAATAATGGAAACTGCATGAGGCATCATGTTTAGAGAAAAACAGGCATTTGCTTGCAAATATTACACAGCTTAGCCATTAAAAAGGGGGGAGGAAAAGAGTGAAACGTAAGTTTTGTCAGGAAATAGTAAAATGTGGCCACTTTAGTTTTTTTTATTATTATTATAACAGGAGCATCATTTTTATAAATACTTTCTGTCATTGCTGTCCAAATGCAGATGAAGAGTGATAAAGTTAAATTATCAAACACCCCGTTTAGAAATACGCATTGGAATTTAAGGCACAGAATAAATCCCAGCTGTTGTCAGTAGCAAGCCGTTCTCTTGCCAGCATAGAAATGCAGAGCATTATTGTAAGCATATCCAAAATTATAGTATAAAGGGGAACCTTCAATTTCCTGCCATTATTGTTAGCAAATGCTTGCCCTGTAAGTATGTAATAGTTGTACTTCTTTTCTTTTTCTTTTTTAAAATTGCTTTCTGCCTTGCTTTATCTTTTAAAGCCAGACTTCTTCTTTTCCTTCTTTTTTGTTTTCTCCTTCTCCCTTCTCTCCTTTAAAAAAGAGAGAGAGAGCGCAGCTAGTGCACAAAATAGACCTATGCATTCATTGATAAACACATATTTGGGGTAAAAACCTATATAGGAAATATGCCATGCCCCATATATAACAATAAGAATTGTTATATCCTTGCATACTCGTTGGCCTAGAGCAGTGCTTCTCAATTATTTTCTGTCATGCCCCCCTAGGAAGAAGAAAACATTTCGCGCCCCCTGCGTGACTGTAAATAGTATCATTTGTCTATAAAATTGTTATAAGTACACCTCTGCATAACAGAGCCTCGCGCCCCCCTTTACGGAGCCTCGCGCCCCCCCCTGGGGGGCCTGCCCCACTATTTGAGAA
>NW_024809662.1:0-3086 GCF_019175285.1 Sceloporus undulatus | reverse complement strand
TGGCTTGCTTTACAGAGACCTGGCTGGGAGAGGACAGTGCAATCACTTGGACAGCTGGGTACTCTGTCAGTGAGCAGGTGAGAGGAAGTGGGCGGGGAGGTGGAGTAGCTTTAGTTTACACAAACGACCTGACCTTGACCAGGATACCTGTCCGGAACACAGTCCACTTCGAGTGTATGTACCTTAACCTGAGGACCAGGGATAGTTTGGGGATTCTGCTAGTCTACCGACCACCCCATTGTCTAGCAGACTCCCTACCAAGCTGACGCAGCTGGTCTCTAAGCTGTTGTTGAAGTCCCCCAGGCTTTTAGTTCTGGGAGACTTCAACATTCTGCTCGAGACAGGCGCGGCTCGGGAGTTCATGGAGACCATGACAAACATGGGCCTATCCCAATAAGTTGCTGGGTCCACACATTGTGCAGGTCATACACTCGATGCAATCTTTAGCACGGAACAGGAAAATGTGTGGGTGGAGGTTACTAGTACCTCTGCATTGTCATGGATGGATCATTACCTGGTCAAGATGGAACTTAGAGCCTGTATCCGCCCCACTGGGGTTGGTGGACCCATTAGAATGGTCCACCCTCGAAGGCTAATGGAACCAACTCGATTCCAGAAAGCCTTAGAGGGTTTAATGGTTGGGAATGCTGGTGATCCTGTCGATGCTTTGGTTAATACTTGGAACACCGATCTCCCCAGGGCTATCGACACGATCGCTCCCAAGCGTCCTTGCCATTCTGCTTCAAACCATAAGCCATGGTATACATCAGAGCTTAGGAATATGAAACGGCTTGGACAACGAGTAGAGTGCAAGTGGCGAAAGACTCGACTCTTATCCGACAGAACTCGCCATAGAAACTTTCTTTGGTCCTATCGGGAGGCAATATGTGCAGCGATAAGATCGTTCTTCTCTGCACGTATTGTGTCTGCAGTCCCGTCCAGCAGAGCTGTTTAGGGTGGTGAGGGAGCTGACACAGGTGTCCCCTGCGCCAAATCCTTTACTTAACCCGACGACGGCCTGCTGTGACGCATTTAATAACTTCTTTGTAGATAAAATCTCTCAGATAAGAGCCGACTTAGACGCCAGTATTTTAACAGAAACCATAGACGAGGTGTCCAGCGACTTCGTCGATGAAGTTATTCTGGATCATCTGCAATCTGTAAGTACCGATGACGTGGACAAGCTCCTTGGTAGGGTGAGGAAAACAACTTGCCCTCTCGACCCTTGCCCATCATGGCTGGTCTTCCGGGGGGGGGATGCATTGAGGACGTTCCTTATGGATATCATCAATGTGTCCTTCAGGGAAGGACATATTCCATCTTGTTTGAAGGAAGCAGCTGTTAGACCGCTTCTGAAAAAACCTTTCCTTCACCCCCTGGATATGAATAATTACAGGCCAGTCTCTTTACTACCATTTTTGAGCAAGGTGATCGAGAGGGCGGTTGCTCACTCCAAGCTGTCTTGGATGAAACCGATTATCTAGACCCATTTCAAACTGGCTTCAGGACAGGCTTTGGGGTTGAGGCTGCCATGGTTGCCTTGACCGACGATCTGCGTCTGAGCATCGACGGGGTAGTGTGACCCTGTTGGTGCTCCTTGACTTCTCAGCGGCTTTCGACACGATAGATCACGGCATCCTCTTGGACCACCTGAGGGGGTTAGGTACAAGAGGCACTGCATTGCAGTGGTTCCGGTCCTTCCTCTCGGGCAGGTCCCAGAGGGTGCTGCTTGGGGACAGCTGCTCCAGTAAAAGGGAGCTCACCTGTGGGGTTCCACAGGGTGCTATACTGACCCCAATGTTATTTAACATCTATATGAAGCCGCTGGGTGAGATTATTCGGAGTTATGGAGTATGCTGATGACACCCAGATCTATTTCTCCATGTCTCGTTCGTCGGCCTCGAATTCTAATGGCATCTCCTCTCTGAGTGAATGTCTCCAAGCAGTAATGGGCTGGGTGAGGAAAAACAGATTGAAATTGAATTCGGACAAGACAGAGGTGCTCACGATAGCGGCCTCGAAACCAAGAATTGGGTTGCAACCTCCAGTCCTGGATGGGGTCACACTCTCTTCTAGTGACTGTGTTCGCAGTCTGGGGGTGCTCCTGATGATAAATCAGGTAAATGCGACAGTCAAGAGCGCCTGTTATCAGCTTCGGCTGATACGCCAGCTGGGCCCTTTTCTGGAAGTAAGCGATCGCGAGACTGTTGTACACGTGCTGGTAACCTCACATCTAGATTTCTGTAATGTGCTCTACATGGGGCTACCCTTGTGCTTGATTCGGAAACTGCAATTAGTGCAGAACATGGCGGCCAGAGTAGTGTCAGGATCATCGAGGAGGAACCATATTACTCCGGTATTGAAGTCCCTCCACTGGCTGCCTATTAGTTTCTGGGCCCAGTACAAGGTGTTGGTTATCACCTTGAAATTCCTAAATGGCTTGGGTCCAAACTATCTCAGGGACCACCTCCTCCCATATAATTCTCCCCGCACACTCCGGTCCTCTGGGAGGAATTTGCTACAGCCTCAAAGATCTAGGCTTTCGGCTACCTCCCAGAGGGCTTTTTCTGTTGTCGCCCCCAGATTGTGGAACGACCTGCCGGATGAGATCCGTCAATTGACACCTTTAGACAGCTTTAAAAAGGCTGTCAAGATGGATCTCTTCCGGCAGGCCTTTCCGGGATAGATAACCCCGGCCTCAGGAACCCTCTTCTCATGAGAGTCCCTGAGGTCCTCCCTGGAAATGCCACCGTAGTTTACTGTTTTATTTGTTTTATTTTGTTTTTGTCTTGTAATAATGTGTATGTGTTAATGTTGTTTAAAGTGTTGGTTTTAATTATAACTGATTTAATAATTTTTAAAGGGGGGTGGGAGGGAATTTTGATGTACAATGAATTTGTATTTTATTGTTGTTAGCCACCCCGATTGATCTCAAAGGGACAGGATATAAATAAATAAATTATTATTATTATTATTATTATTATTAAAAATTGCTTATTTAACATCCACATGGCATAGATTCTATGCAATATGATGATATTAGTACTTTGAATAAAGGGAATGGGATGTAGCCCCATTCAGCATTG
>NW_024809661.1:0-3086 GCF_019175285.1 Sceloporus undulatus | reverse complement strand
AAGGCTTTGATTAGACTGCAGTTAGAGAGGTGTGTGGGTAAGTGATGGAGCCTGAGGGAGAGCCCTGAAGGGCAGAAAAAGTGGGAGCACCCAGGGCAGGAGGAAGTGTTTGGATAGGAGACACAAGAGTCAGGCTGAGAAGAGACCCTCATGGCTGAGCTGCTCACCCTCTTTTCTGCCTGGCTGGCTGCTGGCCCCTTGTTACCCTAGCTTTCTAAGCCCTTTTGAACTTCTTGAATAGTTTGTTGTTGTCTCTCTGCCTCCTTCTCTCCCCCTCCATTTCAAATTTGTGCATCCCATGGTCTGGCTTCTGGTCTCCTTCAGCAGCAGCAGCAACAACAAAACGATTTCCAGTATCATCCCAAACCAACAAGCAAGCAACTGAAAGAGAGGGAGAAAAGAGGAGAAAGCCAGGAGGGGTAACCATCACATGCATATGCGAACACACACACACACACACACACACACGGAAAACACAATCTGAGTTAAACCCAAATTCATGGCCATTTTGCTCATGCCTGCTTTTGCAATGCCTCCAGAAACAGTATGGTGGGAATGAAGTGATGTACATCATGATGTTTCTGTCACCAGAGCTGTGCATATTTCCTCTAGCTGTTCTGCCTGCCAAGTTGATGTGTTTTCTGGAGAAAGGCAAAATGGAAGAGAAGGTTTTGAAGGGCCATGAGAATGAACTAGTAAGTTTAGTTTAGGTTCTTGTTCAAGATCGATCTAATTTTTTCCTTGCCATAAAAATGCAGATAAGTGAGCAAGTTTGTTTGTTCATTTGTGAGCATTTTTATACTGGAAAATATAAAGTAGGGATGGGGAACCTGTGGCTCTCCAGATATTGTTGGACTGCAACGTCCTTATACCTGATGGTGAGAGATGATAGGAATGATGACAGTGCAGGAACATCTGGAAGGCCACACATTTTCCATCCCCCTTTACATTTTCCCAAATAATTAAATTGCATATTTGTTCTTAAGGGGGAAAAAGAGTACCATCATTTTTTTCTTTTGACAATGCAAAGAAGCCTGGTGTTTCCTTTCTACTCAGAAACAGTCCCATCATATTTAGGGGAATTCATTCTTACCTTGGGATGAGATGCAGCAAAGATTCCCCCACACCTTAGTGGTAGTCCTCCTTGGAGAACTGGTGCCAACTCTACAAGCAGGATGAAATGAGTTTGTCCTTTCCACCTTAACTGAGGAGCAGAAATACAAGAGGTTGCGATCTATCAGGTCAGAAGAAGCCAGCAAGGAGAAAGGGGCAAAATTATCCCCATCCAACATTTCCTAGACAGATAGATGCTTATTTGCTTATTTGGAGGATAGTCCTCCCTGTACTGATGACATTTGGCTGCATGTCTATGAACCATCTTCCTTTCTTGTCTCACTTGTCTGTCTTTTTAAGAACTGGAACCCCAGCTAGGCATACAGTCTCACAGGCCCCCTACATAACCTCTTTATAAAGCATCTCAGGGTCTTTGCCGTTACCTTTCTCTTGGGACACAACTTGGCCATTCCTGCCATTAGGAATGATCTCAACTTCTGTTGCGTTTATCCAATCATGAGTTTTATTTCCTGGTCACAGTAAAGTGGGGGGGTGGCTCTTGGAAGCCAATTTTCTACCTCTAGGATCCCCAGGGGTTCTACTCAAAATATTCTCATAGAAAAGTTAAAGGTTCCACTTCTGGTTTGAGAAAAAAATGTAGCTTTGATTTTGGATTGTGTAGACACACCCTGCAACCTATTTAAAACGTGACGTGTAACTCCTGGAACCTTCCAAAAAAAGGAATTTGCACTCTTGGACTTTTTCCTTATAATGTTTTTGCACCTTTTCTCCAGAAAAGTGACAGTGGGCATGAGGGTTGAGGGCTGGAAACTGTATGTAGCCTTACAGCTGTACCTTGCCCACCTCTGCAAGACCTGGCTTTGATAACTAGATCACATCTTGAAAATGTAAACAGTTGAATCTTTCAGTTTTACTTAAACTCTGTTGAAGAGCCCCATAGAATGACCCATTTTTAATGTAGCAACAGCAGCAAGCAAACAGTCCTGCACTACGTTAAAATATAAGGTTTGGTGAAGTAAAGTGAACTTCATCTTGTGAAGACTCAATGACAGCTTATTTCACAATAATGTTCTCAGGTTAAAATGCAACAGGGCTCAGTAGATTGTGTTGCAAAAGACTATCATGGCTACGTATCTGGAATATTTGAATGAGTCGTGCTGTTGTTTGAAACAGAGTAAAAATTAATAACATTATCACCAGCAGCAAAATTCCAAACATTCTCTAGTTTTTAATCTTTCTCATCTGGATAGGGCCTACTAAATTCCATAACTATGCTATATCATGAGACAAATTATATATTATAAAGGAGAGAAGGCAGCAATCCAGATACTGGTGCAATTACCAGAACAACATTTCAGCTTGTGTACATGAGATGACAACCTTAGGAGTGTGTTGCTTAATAGGAGAAGTGTCAAAAATGCCAAACCTTGGGGCATACTTAAGACAGCTATTTGGATCTCAGCCACATTTACATCTCTCTAAGCCAAAAAGAGGATGATTTGTAAATCAATGTGTGGGAAGCTGTTTCTACACTTTTAGCGTATAAATCATATATTTTTCAGATAAACCTTAGATTAAACTTAACTGCCAACAAAGTATCAGTATTTTCCTATCCTGGGCCAAAAACATGATGATGATGGCCACATAAACTTGTTTTTTTGGCAAGTTTATGTACTTTTGTTGTTCTGTACCTTTAACTCATTTCTGACTTATTTTGACCCTATTGCTGGGTTTCTTGGCAAGATTTATTTTGACAGGGTTTGCCTTTGCCTTCCTCTGAGGCTGAGAAAGTAGGACTTGCCCAAGGTCACTTACTGGATATCCATGGCAATGTGGAGATTCAAACCCTGAACTCCAGACCCATAGTCCATTGCTCAAACCATGACACCATATTTTAATATAAGATATTATATGAAGTGTTTTGCTGAACTTGTGAAAGATGATATCTGTTTGTTCAGAATTACATTTCTTAAACACTAGTGAAAAACTCAGAATGGCAAGGGTCTCTCTCT
>NW_024809660.1:0-3086 GCF_019175285.1 Sceloporus undulatus | reverse complement strand
ATACGTACTATATGGCGGTCTATATCCCGCCTATGTGTTCTCCAGCTTGCCTGTTTTCATTAGAAAAGTTAGAATATTTATTATATATCTTAAATCACTGGAGTAATCCATAGACCAGAAATAGAGAGGGTAGCCAGCCTTCAAAGAACTGAATCAATGCATACTATTTCAGTTTACAAAATGGTATGAAATTGTTCCATAGCAGTCATGGAGCTGTCAATGCCTTCTTTTTAAAATAATCTGATTAGTGAGTACTGCCCAATTATTCTGATAAATTCTGATTCTTATTGCCTGGAAGTCAATATTCTCAGGACTCTCTGGAAATTTTGTAAGAATTACTGACAGTATACACAAAAAGGGAAGGTAAAAGGCTACAAGTTCGGGAACTCAGGACTAAACATGCTTCATGATTTTAAAATTATTATTAAAGCAATCTCCCATCCAAACATAGAACACTAGTTAAGTCAGGAAGGAGGCTTTAGATAGTTTTCGTCATGGAGAGGAATTTTCCAAGAGGACCACTGTCTAGTTAGTGTTTTTGAGTTTAGTTTTTGAGTATAGTTTAGTTTTTAAAATCTCCAATGTCGCCAATGTCAAATATTAAACCAGTAGCATAATAAAACTTATAGTAAAATTTAAATTAAATAAAACTCAACAAAATAACACTCAGAGAAACAACAAGGCATCCGCACATCATGGGAATACACTATAAAAAGTTTTTTCATATGGTCTGGTTCTATCTCAGTCAAGTCCTGCTTGTATTTATTATTATTATTATTAACCTTTATTTATGAAGGGCTGTAAATTTACATAGCGCTGTACATGCAATCTTTTTAGTTAGACGGTTCCCTGCCCTCGGGCTTACAATCTAAAAAGACATGACACAGAAGGAGAAGGGAGTGGTGGAGGGAAAGGGTAAGAGGTCCAGCAGTTCCTCTCTACCTCCGAGGCCTGGACCAAGGCAGATGGACTGGAGGGAGGGCTTGGCTTCAAAATGGAAGGTTAATCTTCATCCAGGGAAAATACATACTCTCAAGTAGGATAATACAAAACTTACAAAATTCCAGCAAGCATAACTGTTTATGCTCACTCTAAAGCAGGGGTAGGCAAACTTTTTGAGCCGAGGGCCGGGTTGCTGTCCCTCAGACAACTGGGGGGCCGAAGCCAAAAAATAAATAATTAAATAATTTTTTAAAAATTTAAATAAATAAATAAACTGGGACAAATGTAGGACAACATTTTCAAACGGTGGACACTTTTTTAAAAAAAGTGGAGGACACACAAAAAAATTGCTGATTTTTTAAAAAATGTTAATATAAATGCATGTTTCTGAGGCGTCTATAGACAATTGCCCCCCTTGCCCCTGTGCGCGAGAGGCCAAAGGCCCCGGTGGCAATCGGCGGCAGGACCAGGCTGGGGCCGGTCCCAAGGCCTCGCCAGGCCGCATCCGGCCCGCGGGCCGCAGGTTGCCTACCCCTGCTCTAAAGGCTAGATGGATAAGAGAGTAGAGGGAAGTCAGTGCTTTCAGGACAGCTAACACTCTTGCCTTTCACCAGGGGATGGTTCCTGTTTTTAAATAAGTGTTAAGGTACTATACTTACATTGACCTTTGGATAAGTCGACTAAATTTTTTGGGTCAACTTTTTGACTTAAATTTCTAGACTTATACATGAGTATATACAGTAATTCAGAAAGTCAAGGATTTCCCCAGCAACTAGTATTTGCTCAGATATCAGGAGAAAAGACAGGGGAAACAATTGGAGAGCCCAGTGAAGGCCTCTTCCAGCCAGGGCTGACCAATTCAATGCTTTCAAAGAATTGTGGAGCTGTGAACCTTTCTATGAATGTTTTTTAAAGGAATGTTCCAGTGGAAATAACAAATTATCCTTTAAAATAAGGGACTTCTTGCTACAACAGGGCAGTGGGAACAAACAGCGAGAGACCCAAGGACTTGGGTTAATAAGAGTTTAAGCAGCAGGCTACTGGGGATTATCTCCTTGCTACACACACCACAGCAAACTGTGTGTTCCACAGCTCAGCGGGGTGGAAGGCAGTCTGGATGCTTGGGTTCTATTTGTGGCTCCAGTCTCAGTGTGTCCTGGGACCTATCCTGTAATCCGAGTGATTCAGTTCCTCCATTTCCCAACAAGGATAATAAGATAATGTGGTCTTGTTGGTGGAGGGGAGTAAAAACATGGCAGAGGATAGCCACTGCTACAGTGAAATTATCAGCAAGTCTGTATACTAGAGGGTGGAAGCAAAATCCTCCTAGAACAAGCATCTCTTGTCTTGGGCTCTAAGGAAATAGTCATAAATTCATAGCAAATTAACCTTTCTGGCAGCAATCAACATCCCAACGTATTTCAAGCTCTAACCTACTTTCTCCAAATTGCAAATAAGAAATGTTAAGAATGTCTCTGGTCCAGACAGATGAATCTGTGTCAAGAATCCTCCAGGACATGTGCTTGTGAAGAAGTGAATCATATGTTATTGGTATGATTATTTAACATTGTCATATGCTAAACTACACAAAGCAAGCAATAGGCATCAGAAGGGAGTTTAAAACCTCATCCATAACTAAATCCCGTTTTTCCCATTCCCTTCTACCCTTTATGCATATGATTACTCCTTTTGCCCAAATTAAAAATAATGATTCCTTCTATATAAAATGTCTCTTTGTAAAGACAAACCCTTTTTCTTTTAGGAACTGATGCTGTTTACAAACCTTCATTTGGTTTAACATTCAGGGGTAGCTGTGTTGGCCATTTAACAAATGCAAACAAAAATCTATCAGTGATACCTTTATTGGCCAATTGAAATGCACAATATACTTGTTGCAAGTTTCACTTGGTTTATTTTTACTATATTGACACTCGTACAATATTGGTCATATACCCGTTTGATCTTGAAAGTTAAGCAGAATCAACCCTGGCTATTACCTGGATGAGAGGAATGAATGGGAGGCCAATTTCTATAGGCTATATTTTCATAGGAAGGAACTGGCAAAATCACTTCTAAGGATTCCTTGCCTAAAAAAACCTCAATGAAAATTCTTGGGATCACCATAAATCAACAGGTGACTTGAA
>NW_024809659.1:0-3086 GCF_019175285.1 Sceloporus undulatus | reverse complement strand
TGTGTATATATATATGTGTGTGTGTGTGTATACATATGTGTGTGTATATGTGTGTGTGCATATATGTGTGTGTGCATATATATCTGTGTGTGTGCATATATGTGTGTGTATATATGTGTGTGTGTGTGTGTGTATGTGTATATATGTGTGTGTGTATATATATATATATATATATACATATGTGTGTATATGTTTGTGTGTGTATGTATATATACATGTGTGTGTATGTATGTGTATATATGCGTGTGTGTGTGTGTATATATATACATGCAGGTGTGTGTACATATGTGTGCGCGCATATATGTGTGTATATATATGTATGTGTGTATATGTGTGTGTGCATATATGTGTGTGTGTGTATGTATGTGTATATATGTGTGTGTGTATATATATATATATATACACATGTGGGTGTGTATATGTGTGTGTGTATACATATGTGTGTATATGTTTGTGTATGTATATATACATGTGTGTGTATATATGTGTGTGTATATATGTGTATATATGCATGTGTGTGTGTATATATACATGCAGGTGTGTGTATATATATGTGTGTGTGCATATATATGTGTATATTGTGTTTGTATATATATATATATATATATATATATATGCATATGTATATACAGTACTGTACGTGTATGTCTAGAGTGTGTTATGGTACGCAACATGGGCAGTGTGCATTTGGGATGGCCCCATAAAGGCGTATCACTGTGACTGGGTGTGCAATAGGGCCCCCAGGGCTAGGGCTGGGAGGAGGACTCACCTGCAGCTCCTCTGGGCGACCTCTTCTTGCCTTCCTAGAGTGGAGGAGGCCCAGGCGCTTGGGCGTTGCCTAGGCGACGGGGGAGGCCCAGCCCCTCGGCCGCGGGGGATGCTGGGAGGTGCGAGGGCTGGGAGGGGGCGGGGCTTGGGAGACTGGGTCAGGAGCGCTGACAAAATGGCGTCTACGGCGGCCGGGAAGCAAAGGATTCCTAAAGTGGCGAAGGTGAGGAAAGGGGCTGGGAAAATAACCCGGTTTGGCCCCGCTTTAACTCTTTGTCCGGCTCAAGGCTATGGAATTCTGGGAGTTGCAGTTTGTTGTGGGGCCCCACAACAAACTCCAACTCCCAGAATTCCATAGCAGAGAGCCCGACAACAAGTCCTTAGTTAAGATGGAATCTCTAGGTCAGTGATCCCCTAAAGTGTGCTCTTTAAGGGATTTTGGACTCCAGTTCCCAGAATCCCAGACTATTGACCAACGTGGCTGAGGCTTCTGGGAAATGAAGTCCAAAACCCCTTAAAGAGCACAGTGTGGGCACAGTGATCTAGGTCCTCCAGTGTGACTCTGTGGAGGACCTACAAATAAATGCCTAGAGAAATGCTTTCTCTAGCAATCTCTAGGCCTTGCAGTGTGACCCAATGAGTCAAGATGGAGAACGTAGATATCCCTTAAGAGAACATATTAATCGAAGTGGTGAATTGTCAGACCCACAAAAGTCTGTGGTGGGTCGACTGTAGTTGAGCCACAGACACTAAGAAATAGCGGCCCTATACAGATAGGCCAAAATAAAGCTGCTTTGGGCCACTTTGGAGGTATGCTGTTTAAATGATGCATGCGTCCTAAGAGTCTGGAAGCTGCGCCAAAGCCACGCTCCAGTCCTAAGGACTGGAACGCATCTTTGGCATTGTTTCTGGCCTCTTAGGACACATGCATCATCTAAACAGCATACCTCCAAAGTGGCCCGAAGCAGCTTTATTTTGGCCTATCTGTTCAGGCCCTTAAAACAGTCTTGGGGCCCAGTTTCTAATGAAATAAGACTGGGCTAAAATGATTATCTAGAAAACAAGAGAACAGGTTAGTAAAGGCAGCTCACTCTGCAAAGGATGAAAAAAGCTGTGCTGACTGGGACAAAATCCCTTATTTTTGGAGCTGTTAAGAGAAGAGGAGGCTTGTATAGTCTGGCCTTTCAGCAGAGTCAAACAATAAATGTTTTGCTTTCGGTTGCAGTAAATTGGAGGCATCTAGTCACACACACCCTCAGCACACAAATTCATTCTGTTTATTAAAGGAAGAATGAAAGAATCTCAGTCTGGGAACATTGTTTCAAAATTCATACAGTCAACCAAAATTGTGCAGTGGAGAAGGCCTTTGATCTGGAAACCATGCCCTATGAGGAACGACTTAGGGAGATGGGGATGTTTAGCCTGGAGAAAAGAAGGTTAAGAGGTGATATGATAGCCCTGTTCAAATATTTGAAGGGATGTCATGTTGAGGATGGAGCAAGCTTGTTTTCTGCTGCTCCTGAGACTAGAACATGGAACAAAGAATGCAAGCTCCAGGAAAAGAGATTCCACCTCAACATTAGGAGGAATTTCCTGACAGTAAGGGCTGTTCGACAGAGGAACACACTTCCTTGGAGTGGAGTGGAGTCTCCTTCCTTAGAGGTCTTTAAACAGAGGCTGGATGGCCATCTGTCAGGGATGCTTTGATCTGGATTTCCTGCATGGCAGAATGGGGTTGGACTGGATGGCCCTTGCGGTCTCTTCCAACTCTACAATTCTAATTAATGCAGTTTGACATCTCTAGTTGTCATGGCTCAGTGCTGTGGGATTCTAGGAATTGTAGTTTGTTCTGGCACCAGAGCTCTCTGACAGAGAAGGGAAAATGTCTCACAGAACTACAATTCCCAGAATTCCACACCACTGAGGCATGGCAGTTAAAAGTGGTGTCAACTTAGATTAATTCTGCAGTGGGGATGCAGCCAAAGGTCTTCTCTACTGCACTGTTTTGGTACAGAGTGTCTTGATTAATTCTATTTGTCCAAGTGATCTTTTAGACTATGATTATATCATTCATATAAAATGTATTGTTAATATCCTGTTTGCAAGAGATATAGATGGAGATAATCTCACACTATCTAGAACAGGGATTCCCAAGCTCTGGCCTTCCAGGTGTTTCGGACTTCAGTTCCCAGAATCCCAGACCACTGGCCAAGATGGCTAAGGCTTCTGGGAGCTGAAGTTCAAAACACCTGGAGTAGCAGAGTTTGAGAATCATTGTTCTAGAAGAAATTGGTAGTAATATATATATATATATATAT
>NW_024809658.1:0-3086 GCF_019175285.1 Sceloporus undulatus | reverse complement strand
ATGTGAAATGCTCTTGCAAAAGCCAACATGGTCCTTGGGGATGCTGTACCATGCTGCAACCACTAGGCTTTTGCTACCAGCCGGCGTGTTTCTGCTTCCATGCAAGTAAGTGGACCAACTTCTCCCCCTCCATTTTCTCTTTCTTCCTCCGGGGGATGACTGAACTAACATGAAGGTCTGCTTATATTTCAGACAGAGGGAAGAATCAATTTCAAGTGAAATGCTCTTGGTTCCGAAGATTGCTGTACCATGCTGTGACCACTACACTTTTGCTACTGGCCAGCATCTTTCTGCTTCCATGCAAGTAAGTGGACCAACTTCTCCCCCTCCATTTTCTCTCTCTTTCTCCAGGGAATGAATGTTCTAACATGAAGCTCTGCTTATATTTCAGACAGAAGGAAGAACCAATTTCAAGTGAAATGCTCTTGCAAAAGCCAACATGGTCCCTAGGGATACTGCACCATGCTGTGACCACTAGGCTTTTCCTACCAGCCAGCATCTTTCTCCTTCCGTGCAAGTAAGTGGACCAACTTCTCCCCCTGCATTTTCTCTCTCTTTCTCTGGGGGATGAGTATACTAACATTAAGCACTGCTTATATTTCAGACAGAGGGAAGAACCAATTTCAAGGGAAATGCTCTTTCAAAAGCCAACATGGTCCCTAGGGATACTGTGCCATGCTCTGACCACTAGGAATTAGCTACTAGCTAGCATCTTTCTGCTTCCATGCAAGTAAGTGGACCAACTTCTCCCTCTCCATTTTCTCTCTCTTTCTGTGGGGAATGAGTATACTAACATGAAGCTCTGCTTATATTTCAGACAGAAGGACAAACCAATTTCAAAAGAAATGCTCTTGCAAAAGCCAACATGGTCCCTGGGGATACTGAATACTGAGCTATGCTCTGACCACTAGACTTTGCTAACGGCCAGCCTCTTGCTGCTTCCCTGCAAGTTAGTGGACAGCTTCTCTGATCTGACATCTCAAGGAATGGGCGCAGCTGGCACACAAGTTTAAGCTGTGCATATGCACTCCTGGCCAATGCTGAGACCTGGGCATCAAGGCTCACAGTGGAATCCAGGGGGAAAACTCCCAATATGCGAGACTGAGAGCTCAGTGGGAGTGTGTCCCCCTCCAGCACAGGCAAAGCCCCAATAAAGAATGTAGCAGTCCCTATGAAGAATCCACAAAACCATTTGTCTGAAATCATCCCAGACCTGTTCCCATTGCATTTGGACAATCAGGTAAGCTATCTTTTCTGTATTTCAAGAGCAATTCTCAACAAATACCAACAACAGTGTGTTAGGAAGAGATGCCTACCAAAACCAATCTCAAGGATGCATCTTAAAGGCAGTGACGATGCTAATAAGGAGGCTTCTGCAATGTCTTAATAGCCCAGTACAAATTGGTTTTTTTGTGGCATGATGGCAGAGATTTTAGGGTTTGGGAGCATGCAGCAACCCCATGCTCCCGAACCCTAATACGTATAGGCAAATGGCACCTTGGTGGCATCTCAGGGAGGAGCTCTATTTCGGAGCTTCTTTTTGGGGTGGATCATTGTCACGGCTGTGTGATTGCTGCGGAACGATCCAGAGAAAAAAGGGGTGGCCTCTGCCCACCCCTTCCTTCTAGTCTGCACCGGGCCAATGACTGTTTTTAGGTTGCAAAAAGTGAATACCTGAAACATTTGAAGCTTTACTGCACAAATGTTCTTGTTTTAACTCTGTCAGGTTTTCTTTTTCCTGAGAGAACACTCCTGTGTTCTCTGAGGTTTTGCTTTTCCCCTTGTTGCATTGCCAGAAAAAAGCAAAAGGCGCTGGTGGTTGGCACTCCTGGTTCCCAGGATGGGGTTCAAGTCCCTACGGAGCCCTTGTTTCCTCCCAATGCAGCTCTCCTCTCCTCTTTCTGCCTTTTCCTATTTCACAGACAGTGGTCCCTCCACATTCCCTGAGATTTGGGACTCAGGAGCCCTGAGATAGTGGGAAAACTGCAAAGAAAAGCACACCAGAAAGAATACCTCTCTAGGAAGATGTTCTTAGGGGGCTTGTATTTCATTTCCTCTGTCTATCTTTTCCTATTTCATATACTTCCATTCTAATGAATAGACAGACTTTGTGCACCAAGAACGTAATAAACAGTGTAGTGTGTATGTGTGTGTTTCTGATAATTTCAGGGAACAAAAGGAGCCCAGCTGAGGAAGGAAGTGTCCGGAAAGTGCAAGGAGGAGACTTTTCGTGCAACAATCTGGAAACAGATCTGGGGGAACTGAAAGAAGAAGGTTGTATAACCGCCTCTCATGGTGCTAAAAGTATTCCACGTTATGTTTCCCCACTCCACATCATTTTTATTTTAAAAGCAATCCTGTGAAGTAGGTTAGGCTGAGACTGTAGTTAGCTCAAGCTGACCACATGAGTGTTATATTATAAGGAAGACGGGATTTGGCCTGATCATGTGCATTGCACAGAGGAAATAAATATGAACAGAGTTCATAGAGGAGAGCTGAGCATAGGCTGCAACCGTGGGTAGGTCTGATAAAGGCATTTTGATTTTTAGAATAACGTATTATGTAATATTATTCAAAGACATATCTGTGTTAGTCTGGAATATCAGTATGCAAAGGATCATGTAGCACCTTCGAAACTAACTGAAATAAAGGCAGGATACACATCGCCAGAAAGAGGGGGCTGGGAGGCGGCTCTCTATTCTGCGTAACTGCACCGCAGCAATCAAATTGCACGGCGTGGCTACGCAGAAAGAAAAGGGGCACTAAAAAGCGGCTCCTTTTAGCGCTGCCGCAAACTGCCTGTGGTGGTGCAAACATGTCGCTGCCACACGCGCTCATCTGGATGGTGAGCAGCAGTGACGTCACAGCTATGCGTGCCGTGTATAGGGTGCCGCACAGCTATGACGTCCTGGTGACTTGCTAGAGTTGCGGGGCATCTGGAAACATCACCCCGAGGCAACCCTAGCATGTTGCCAGTACGTGCTAAAGGGCCCATTTGTACAGGGTCAAAGAAACTGATAGTATAAGATTTTTTAAGACTTGAATCTGCTTCCTCAGATGCATGGAGTGGAGGTCGAGGAACAGCA
>NW_024809657.1:0-3086 GCF_019175285.1 Sceloporus undulatus | reverse complement strand
AAAAAACAAGCAATAATAAAAATTAATGAAATAAAAAATAAAAAGCAATAATAAAAATTTAAAAAATTAAATAAAATAAGTATTTTGTATTTTTAAATATAATTTAAAAACCCCAAAATACCAAGGCAGACCTAATGTCCACTGACTCAGCTTTCCTCCTCCTCCTCCTCCTCCTCTGGCCCAATTCTGCCCTGGCCTTCAGGCACCCTTCCTCCGGCTCTTTCCTCCTCCTCCTCCTCTCCCCCCTCCTCCTCCTTATGATGGCTGGCGCGCGCACGCGGAGGGAAGCAGGGCAGGCGCGCGCGGGGGCGGAGGAAAGTGGGGCAGGCGCGCGCGCTGCCCCTGGCCCCTGCTGAGGCCTGGGCGGCGCGCAAGCCCTCACAGTGGGGGAGCGGTGGCAGCGGCGCTTCTGCCGCCGAGGAAGAGGAGGAAGGTGGAGCCGGAGGAGGAGGTGGGTTGGCGCCGCAGCAGCCGCATTAGCAGCAGCAGCAATGGCCGAAGCGGGCCCCCAAACCGGGAACAAGGCACGGGTGGGGGCCCAAACCGGACCGGGACCGGGAGGGGCCCCCCGAAACCGTGATTGGCATGGGGGCCGCTGGGTTATGGCAACCCTACTTGAAACCAAGAGCAAAGTGGTGGAGCAAGCCAAGGGAAAGCAAAAGGAAACCTCTGCCTTCCTTCCTCTGAAACAGCTTCTGAGGCAAAAGGGATTTTCCTCTCGGGTTTCTTTTCCCTCTCTGGAGCATGTGTGTGTATACACTTGTGGAAATTACAGTTTGGAGCATGCGCAAAAATGTTATTTCCAAGCTAGCAGTGGCATTAGTCCTCATCAGTCTGAAACCCAAATTCGCTTTTTACCCACTTTCTTGCCTAAGTAATGTGCTTTTCACCCATTGTTGTGTTCTGTGTGTGATAATCATTAGAAAATTTGCTTGCTTTTCTGGGATGCCAACACTTTAAACATTTTCAGGATGGAAGTACATAGGTCCCCATGTGATAAAGTCCTTAGTCATGCCCAGGGACCTCAATCAAACCAGCTTTCTACCTAGGGAATCCTGCCACCAGTTCCCAACAATCCCTAAACTTTGGAGAAATTGTGGGAGTAGAGACTGACCACACCATGTGCGCTTCTAGTGAAGGCTTTTTTTCCCCTTGCAGTACAAGTTATTGTTGTTGTTGTTGTTGTTGTTGTTTTTAGTATGAAGTTGGACATAAAATGTGCAGCTGAAAAAAATGGGCAGTTGGGAAAATGGACTGAAAACTGCACACATTAGGCTTCTTAAGTGTTGATTAAGCAGTCAGGTGGCTGGAGCAGCAGGTCCCCAATTAGCACTCCATTTTCAAACAAATTGCCCAAATTATATTAAAACATCTTTTTATTTTTAGCCAGAACTTCCTTTTTATTTTATCTACAGGCAAGTAACACTGTGTCATTCCCTTGTAAATGCCTATAGATTAGTATTCTTTTGTGCCATAGGACTATCTTGCATCCTTTGTTCCTTTTTCTATACCCAGTGCAAAATAGCTGGCCTAGGGTCTCACTTGGCCAGAGATGGCATATTATAATACTTATAAAGATACAACTTTTCTGTTTACACAGCTAGATGGACTCTGTTTTCCCTTTTTAGTGTAACACTTGCACTTGCAAGCCCCTGAATATCGGCACTGTGAATTATCTGCAAATATACAGCTAAAGATTGTGGTAGAGTTGCTGTAATTTGGCAACCATGATAAGAATTATGACTATGTCCCTGAAAGTAATGGAATGCATATTCTCAGAACATTTCATGCCTAATATTCCTTCATATTCCATTCCTAGATCTGCAAGGATCAATCAGGTTGTTCTAGTGAACACCTTCTTGAGATCAGCTCCATCAAGAGAGTAAGAGAATGGTTTGGTGGCACTGGTGAGGTGGTCATTATGCTGAGCTTTGGCTCTGGTGAAGAAACTGTTACTGATACAGGGTGAAGACATGCAAAGCATGCTTTACACTTGTTTGACTTTTCTTTTCATGTGTGGTGTCTGTTAAGGAATTTGTCCAGTTAGAATATCTCCTTTATAAAAAAAAAACCTGCAATATACTAGGTCATGCTGTTGACCTAGCTGGAGTGAAGCTTAGCCACTTTTATAGACCTGCCTAAATTGAGTTTTCTGGTTTCCTGTCAAAAGATAAAAGTGCTTAGCAAATTGAAGACAATAGGAATACAGGTGGATTTATTCAATCAAGGATGTCACTGTCCCAAGTTTGCCAAACATCAGCAGGACAGTTAATGAACGGGGATCTTGGAGGTCTCTCATTCATAGGTTCACCATAAGCTGAAGTTGACTTAACAGAAAATAACAACAGCAACAGCAATAAATAAATAAATAAATAAATAATTGGGGGGGAACTTGGTAGTCTTTGAAATCTCAGGCTGGGTGAGAACCTTGCCTATTGTAAGATTCTTTTTGTTTGTTTTGTTTTCTTTTGTTTGTTCATTCTGTTCATTCTGCTCACCATAAGTCAGGAACAATTTGAATGTATACAACAACAAGAAGAAATAAGGATGGATGGATGGATGGATCGATCGATCTTTGATGACAAAGAACTCAAACTGACATCCTGCTAGTGACATACACTAGTACAACTGCCTCTTCTGCCAGTGTACACAATTTTAAGATTATTGCTAACAAAGGTATGTAGTACCTCCTTGTGCACAATCCCTCTTCTACATGCAACCTCAGCTGATGGTATCGGGCAGACCCCTGTGGCTAGGCTTGCCATATCCCGCCTGGGAGTGGGACTTTTCCGGTTTGGGGCGGGTCTGCACAGTCCCGCCCCAGTTTGGCCCCGCCCCCGGGATTCCCCCCCCCAGCGAGGCCCTGGAGGCGGCTCCGCGATCTTGCCGCCAAAAACCTGGCCGCGCACCCTGGGGCGGAGGAGGCGAAGGGGGAAGCCCTGCCCCACCCTCCCCGCCTCCCAGCGCAGCACAGCGCAGCCCCACCCCACCCTCCCCGCCATCCTGCGCAGCTATGCACCACCCTCCCCGCCTCCCTGGGTGGCGTAGCCTAGAGAGCAGGTCTTCAGGACACCTGCCACTCAGAG
>NW_024809656.1:0-3087 GCF_019175285.1 Sceloporus undulatus | reverse complement strand
GGGTCACACTTCCCCTGGCGGTACTCAGATGGAGATCATCGACCAAGGCGACTATGGCAGTCTTGACTCCTGATCCAGCCCTAACGCTGGTTTGAAATAGAGCTAGATCTGCTCCAGATTCTTTCCTGTTATAGATGTCAGACTAACTGGACGATAATTGTTGGGATCCTCTTTCTGCCCCCTTTTGAAGATGGGGACAACGTCTGCCCTCCTCCAGTTGGCTGGGACAACATGGGCGTCTACCAAGGTCCCTTCCAAGTCTGGGGTCCTATGTATTCCTGCATGGCAGAAAGGACATGGCCTGGGTGTCCCTTGGGTGTCTCTCTGGAGTGGTGTGGAAGGTTGGGTTATTCTTCTGGGGAGACCTCTTCAGCTCCCTGGGAGGGGAAAAGGCTTGGCAGGGTCACACTCTCTCAGCCTCAGATTGCAAACATTGCAGACTCATTTCCTTTTGAGGAGAGGGATCTGCTGCTGGGCTTTGATTCCTCCCAAGAGTACTCTCCCTCCCTTTGCAAAATAAAGGCATGAAGAATAATCTGTAGGGAGGGCCTAGTAGGGCCCAGGTGTCCCACGTGACTCTCGCCCCCAATCAAAGCCCTTCCCTTCCTTCCGCAAACTCCTCCCGACTTCCTCTTTCCTCCTGGGAGGGACCCTCAGTCTGCCCAGCAACCGGTGACGTCGGCCCGGGTGCCTTGGATCCCCATTGGAGGGAGGCCTGCTTGCCCCGCCCCCTGCCTCCATTTCTGGCTTGTTTTCCCTGCCTTAGTTTTAACACCTTCAAGGCCGGAGTCGCAGCAGCTCCCATCATCCTCGGCCCTGGGCTTGAGGAGGAGGAGGACGAGGAGTTCTGGGTGAGTAGTAGCTCCGCCTGCTTCCCTTCCTTCCTCTTTGGGATTAAGTCAGTGTTGTTTGCAATCTCTGGGGATGGAGGGTTTGCAAGCCCCCTTCCTCTCCCCTGCCTTGCCTTTCCCTGAGCATGCCTCTGCCTTTGGAAGGAGACTGCCTTCCCCCGGACGACAGCCCTTGCCTTCCCTGCCCTCTCCCTGGGCTGCATACCCCCCTGGCACTGCCTTGGCCTGCGATGCTGGACCCTGCTTTCAGCATGCATTTCCCCTTCCATCTCTTTAGCATGCATTTCCCTCTCAGTTTCCTTGCAATGCATTTCCCTTGGCATGCATTTCCTTGCATTTTTGACAGGCATTTTCCATTCCATTACTAAAGTATGTTAGGATTTATAGCTTGCATTTCCTTAAAATGCATTTCCCTTGGCAATGGCAGGCATTTCTTTGCACTTATGGCATGCATTTCCCCCCTCCCATTGCTTTAGCATGCTAACTTTGATAGCATGTCTTTTCCTTAACTTGCATATTTCCCTTTGAGTCCCTAAGTTTGGGGGAAAGGCGGGATATCATCATCATCATCATCATCATCATCTTAGTATGCATTGTTCTTGGCACGCTTTTCCTACACCCATGGCATGCATTTCCCCTTCCATTTCTTTGATATTTATAACATGCATTTCCCTTGGCATGCATTCTCTTGCACTTTTGGCATGCATTTTGCCTTCCCCTTCTTTAGCATGTCAGCATTTAAAGCATTCAGCATTCCCTCTGCATTTCTTTAGGATGCATTTTCTTGCATTTATAAGATGTCTTTTCTCTTTGATTTTTCTCCCTCAGCATGCATGCAGGAAAAGGAAAAGAGAGAGGCAAAATTGGGTCCCCCCTGGTCCTTGCAAAGCTGAGCCCCACTTTAATATTATTGTTGTTGTTATTATTATTATTATTATTATTATTTAAAGATTCCTTACATCCAACATTCAGTTCCCTTATCCGAAATGGAAAATAGTTTCACAGCATTACTATGACATTCAACGTTGACATTTCTTTTTCTTTACAGACTGAGTCTTCCTTACCTGGAATTCCGAAATCTGAAATATTGATGGGTGGCTGAGAAAGCATCACCTTTGCTTTCTGCACAAAAGTATTTAAAACATTATGTCTAATATTGCCTTCAGGCTACATGTATAAAGTGTATAAGACACATAAATGAATTTTGTGTTTAGATCTGGGTCCCATCTCCAAGATAATCGCTTCTTATGTAGATGGAAATATTCCAAAATCCAAAAGACTTCTGGTCCTGAGCATTTCAGATAATAATAAGGGAGCCCCAAAATCTGTTTTCTGTTAAAAACATAGCATTATATAATATTAATGTTATTTATATTATTTATATAGTATGCTAAAGTATACTATATAATCTAGCATATAGTATAGTTTAATAAATAATATAATAATAAATATATATAATATAATACAATGATTTAATAAACAATATAATATAAACTATAGTACAGTAGTCCCTCCACATTTGTGGCTTTGACTTTTGAGGATCTGATTATTTGCGGATTTGATTCATGTTTTCTCTCTAGGAAGCTCTAGGTCCTCCAGCACAATTCTGCTGGAATTTGACCATAGAGTTGCGCTGGAGGTTCCTAGAGAAAACACTTCTCTAGGCATTTGTAGGTCCTTCAGCTTGATTCTGCAGCTGGCAGATATTGACCATATTGACCAAATTATGGCAGATATTGACCATAAAGTTGCTCTGGAGGCCCTGGAGATTCCTAGAAAGGTCTTCTCTCAGTTTAAAAGAATAGTGTTTGGCCACATTCACGGGGGTCCCTCACCCCTAACCCCGGCGAATGTGGGGGGACCACTGTATAGTATTAATAAATTATTTATATAGTATAATAATTAAAAAAATATTCCAAAATGCGAATACAATAAATTATTTTATGCATATTATACACACACACACAAATAATATGTCATTATATATAATCATTGTATCATTAATTAAGGGAGGCCAGTACAGTTAAATGGATGTACAGAGAAGCAAGGGAGGGAAAATCCCTATAAAAGTTATTTATTTGCTTATTAAAACGTTCCTGTCCTTTTCTTGGGGCGGTGTAAGAGTTTCATATTAGAACCACAAATACCCTATTTATTTATTAGATTTATATCCTGCCTTCCTCCGAAAACAGGACCCAAACAAGATAAAAACAAGGAAAATGGGAAACCGCAGGCC
>NW_024809655.1:0-3087 GCF_019175285.1 Sceloporus undulatus | reverse complement strand
CCCCCCTGGGGGGCGTGCCCCACTATTTGAGAAACACTGGACTAGCCCAATGTCTTTGACAGACTGGGTGCAAAACATCCAAACTGCCTGGCTTCAAATAGTTGCTGCTCTGGATGAGGCCAAAAACACAGATTAAAAAAAATATTCTGACAAAAAACGTGGGCCAAACTGGGACATAAATGTGGACAAAAAGTATATTTGTCAACTAAATTCTTAGTGACACAACAGCCCACTAAAACTCTGGTCCCTAAATTTGTGGGGCCTTTTGTGGTCAAAAAAGTGGTGAATGCTGTAACTGTAGAACTTGCCTTACCTAAGACTTATAAGCCTTTGCACCCTGTGTTTCATTTCAGCCTGCTCAAGCCTGCTGTGGAACAAGACTGATGGCAACAAGAACTGGTGTCTCCACCTCTTATTATGATTGTGAGGGAGTAACATTTTGAGGTGTAACAGATATTAAATTCTAGATTGTATAAAAATAAGCTTCAACATGCGGAAACACTTTTCGAAAGCTGAAAGGGAATGGGTGTGTGCTAAACATGTTAGCACTCTAAGGTTAGTTTAAAAGTTTCGTGTTGCTTATTCTGATGCGCCTGAAACCTAATTTAATGGAGGGGGATTTGTCATGGGGAGGCAGGATATAAGAATCTGAATGAATTTCTCATGGGTTGTGTATATGATTGGGTAATTGGTTATTAATGTAGTATTACTAGGAGGTATTAGTTTGAAACTGGATAACATGTATGTATTGTGAATATGGGGGATGATGAGAGGTGTACTGTTGTGAACGAACCTTGACGGTGATTGACAACAAAGGTAATAGCTTGATATAGGAAGTCAGTAATCATGCAGTGTCCATCATCTTAAGCTATGTTTGTATGTAGAATATAGCCTTTCAATCACAGCTTGTTCTGATGTCATAGATATAAGTGTAAAACATTTAAGAATGCTATTCTCACCATCAATGGGAGTGCAGGACCCATGATTTGTTACCAAGCCATGAGTACTCAATCCGGCAAGATTAAAGTGCCATAAAGAACCAATCTCTTTCTCGGTCTCTCTCTCTCTGAGGCTTTGGGTGGCAATGTTAAGAGTGTGGGAAGAGCCAAGATGGTGCCAGCATGTTAGCAGGCATTTTAATAAGCTCCAAAATGTTTGTTTTTATTTTAGACTTTTTGCCTTTATCCTGAGTCCTGCCTGGATTATTTGGCTTTTTAGCTTGTAGTTCCATTTTCTCTTTTTGGATTGGCAATGGAGTACCAACCAATGCCTGCTTTGCAAAATTTCATCATTTTTGTGGAGTCGAAGGCTTTCATGGCCGGCATCAATAGTTTTGGGGGGGGGGGTTGGGGGCTATGTGGCCATGTTCTAGAAGAGTTTCTCCCTGATGTTTCGACAGCATCTGTGGCTGGCATCTTCAGAGAATGCTTGCCGGGAAAGGAGTTGGGTGTATATATATTGTGTGACCTGGAAAGGCAGGAGTGATTTGCATGTGTATTGTTATGTTGCTAATGGCAGACCTCAGGGTGGGAGGGTCTGCAAAAAAGGATTGGTGTCTGCTTGATTAGTGCTCATTGTCTACTGCTGCTGCCCAGTAGTTGTTTTCCTATATCATTCTCCCTCCCCCTATCATTTCCCTACCTTTCTCCTCTCTCCTCCCTCCTTTTCCTTTCCCTTCCTTCTTTATTTTAGTCTCTCATCTGTCTTCTGGCCCTTATTTGATTTTCCTTGTCTGTCCTCTCTGTTTTCTCCTCTCCTCCCTCTGGAAGGAGGCAGGAAGAAGGGAGATGGTCTGTGCCAGGGTTGAGATGGACTCAAGTGGCTGGGATGGGATTAGATGGAGTCTTTTTCCACCTCTCTTTGTTGCTTCCTGAGGCTTCTTCAGGATGGGGGATGCGGTTAGATGGAGTCTTTTCCCCATCTCTCTTTATTGATTCCCGAGGTTCTATCATATGTCATAAATGGTGCAGGACTCCCTGATCTTGCATCAGGGATTTAAGAATACTAGAAATGTCTCAGCTGGTGGTACCTCAGAGGTGTGTGGCAGTTTTTTTCCAGCAGTGGTACCTGGCATAATGTACATTTGGTTAGAAATCCAGTTGTTCCCAACACTTTTGTCTTTCAGGGACCAGTTAAAAACATATCAGTTTGTGCAAGGATTCAAACAATAATGCAAATTTTAATTTGCCTCTGATTGCCTCCATTTGTTTTCCTTTTATTGTATTTAGGAAATCCTTTTTTATTACTGTATTATTTTAGATATCTGTAATTTTAGAGCCAGCATGGTGTAGTGGTTTGAGTGTTGAGTAGAACTCTGAGAGGGCAGGGTTTGCATCCCAACTAGAAATGGAAATCTACTGGATGACCCTGAACAGGTCACACACTCTGAAACTCAGAGGAAGGCAAAGAAAGGCAAGCCTCCTCTGAAGAAATCTTGCCAAGAAAGTCCTGTGACAGATTTGCCTTATGGCCAGCATAGATCAGAAACAACTTGAAGGCCCACAACAACAATAGTAGACATGTAATTTGTGGATTCAGGCTTGTGGTTTTAACTCTTTTTTTTAAAAAAAAGAATGATTTCAAGTGTGTGGTTTTATGTGAGACTGTTACTTCTCTTAGCTTTTCAGAATAAGGACAACAACAAAAATAATAGTATTAATAATAGTGGTACAGTTTTGTAACTTCCCCTTGGAGAATGGCAACACTGTAGGTAATGGTCTACTGCTATGAAATCTATGATACAGGTTTCATTATTTTTTGCAGTGATTGCAATAAATGCAACTATTTATTGGTTCAGTTTCTTATCAAATAAATGAGCGTCCAATCATTCATGCAGCACAAGCACCTCTCTTCATGCTTCAGCATACGTAATGAAATAACAAAGCTATCACTTCATTATTCATTTTGAATGCAATAGTTTATTAGAAAATCGTCAATTTAATTCATAGTTTCTTTTGCTTAGATAAGGGAATGATAGATTGGGGGTGGGTGGAGCTTTTTATAATACTTAAATTAACATCTGGGCAGTTGTCTAGAAATGACAGACTGGTCCACGCATAAAACAATATTACAGGTTAGGATTCAGGT
>NW_024809654.1:0-3087 GCF_019175285.1 Sceloporus undulatus | reverse complement strand
CGAAAAAACATTCGTAACCCGGAACAATGATTTCCTATGGGATTTTTCGTATCCCGAAAATTTCGTAACCTGGGTATTTCGTATCCCGAGGTACCACTGTACCTCCTAAAGTTTAAGTGGAATCTCTTGTCCCTGTGGCTTGCATCCATTCTTCCATGTTCTTTTCTCTGGAGTAGCAGAAAGCAAGCTTGCTCCATCCTGAATATGCCATCTCCTCAAATATTTTAACAGGGCTGTCATATCCACTCTTAACCTTCTCTTCTCCAAGCTAAACATACCCAGCTCCCTAAGGCATTCCTCAGATAGCATGGTTTCCAGACCATTCACCATTTTGTTTTCCCTCCTCTGGACATGCTCCAGCTTCTCAACATCTGTTTGAATTGTGGTCCCAGAACTGGACACAGGATTATTGCAAGTGAGCCCTGACCAAAACAGAACAGAATGGCACTATTACTTCCCTTCATCTTGACACTATACTCCTATTGATACAGCCTAGGATCACATTGGTCTTTTTAGCTGCTGCATCCCACTCTTGACACATGTTCAACTTGTGCTCTACTACCATTCCTAGTTCCCTTTCACACATAATTTAATTGTCATAAGAACTTCCTGTGGAATCGTGAAATTTCTAGTTTTAGTGAGGCACTATTGTTCTCCACTTTGTAAGGTTTCTAAATATCAAATCCTAAACTGCCAATTCTGGAATGTTGTGGGACGCAAGTGCTATGCTTTTAGGGGAGTTTGGTACTTAGCTCAATAGAGTGAAATAGTTTTACTGGGGCAATAGTGACCTCTGGACTCAGCCAATCTATAGCAGGTCCTGAATCAAACAGATCTTCAGTGGGATTTGAAATAGGTTTTTGTGTTTTATTTAGGGGGAAAGCAAAACACACAGACGCATACATATAAGTGTTCACGCACACACGCAAGAACTAGGTAACAAAGGTGGGTGTGGTGAATAGATGTAAGGCTTTGATAATGGTGATACGTTATCTATCCAGATCTTTATTCCAATTGTTGAGGATTTGAAATAAGGAGAGGTCAGTAGTTCCTGCGACAATTGGGGTTGGTGAG
Organism: Sceloporus undulatus; assembly: GCF_019175285.1. Taxonomy (NCBI): domain Eukaryota; kingdom Metazoa; phylum Chordata; class Lepidosauria; order Squamata; family Phrynosomatidae; genus Sceloporus; species Sceloporus undulatus. Next base: position 2,013 of record NW_024809654.1, on the reverse strand, counting down.
TGCATTGAGGTATTTAGCCATGAAAACAAACAGAGTGTCTATCTGTAACTGGACTGACACCGAACAACAGCAAGTCGGGGCTGATATTTATACTGAAATTGGTTTCTGCTTGGGAGTAGAAACTGTGGGTTCAGAAAGGTTTATATCACTTTAGAATACTTCCTTTGTGGGGGAAGAATGGTGTGAAACGAACTGAATGCAATCGGTGTTTGATGCAAATACATCAGACAAAAGAGAATAGCTCACCGCCTCTCAGATTCTTGTTGGCTCTGAATTTTGATTGTGTTCACAAGCCAATATACACTACAATCTGAGGGTGACACTCCGAGATGCAGCTGAACAATAACATAGCAGAGCACAGAAGCAAATACCAGATATAGATATTGGCAATGCAATGACCATTTTTTACACTGAAAATCTATCTCTCTTTAATTACACAATAATACAAATATTTGCAAGCTCTCCTCTCCGAGTTCCTTCAACTTCATCATCTCTTGTACACACAACTCCAATCCAATCCACACCAATCCGCATGTGAGCTGTATACTGTATTGGTTGTGAGCCACATCCTGGTGCCAAACAACATGAAGTGACCTCTGCAGTTATCTTGCATCATGCCTTGGGCTCTGACTCAGGACTCTATGGCACTCTCACAGGATATGATGCCACCTGTCAATCAAAGTATTTTTGCACATGTTTAATTGAATAATTTATTTCCAACAGTCCTTTGACTATCTTCTTCCACTGATTCCCTCAAGGCAGTCCCCATACAGTCTCATCTTTGCTACCTCCTATGAGTAAGAATGCAACTGTTCAATGGATTTAGGGGCATAAGCAGCAGGGTCATGCTTGGGTTACTCACAGCAACTTTAATAATATAATCTCAAATAAGGAGTGGTTAATGAGGGCTAAATCATGGGGCAACACCCTCCTCTCTTAAGTCTGATTTTCAGTCTCATCTGTCATGTTCTTCTTTACAGAAAAAATATTTGAATCATGAGAGAGTCCACACAGGAAAGAAGTCACATAAATGCCAGCACTGTGGGAAACATTTTGCTTACAAGTCAATTCTAGCCATGCATCAGAGAGTCCACACTGGAGAGAAGCCATACAAATGCCAGCGTTGTGGGAAATGTTTTTCTTCGAAGTCAGACCTAGTGACACATCAGAGAGTCCACACAGGAGAGAAGCCATACAAATGCCAGCATTGTGGGAACTGTTTTCCTCGGAGGTCACACCTAGTGAAACATCAGACAGGCCACACAGGAGAGAAGCCATACAAATCCTAACATTATATTTGTCAATAACATATACAAAAAATATTTTTAGTCCAGAAGTGCAAAAAAAAAAAAAAAAAAGGCTCTTTGGATCTTGTTTGTGAGATTTGTCTGTCAATATGTCTCTTTTGGTTTTCAAGTTCTATTTTGTTAAGTTTATGTTTTGATGCCTAATAGTATAGATAATTGCTTTGGGTTGTCAATTTGGCTTGGGATTGTGGGTTGTGGTATAGGTTAGGTAGATGGATGGCTGGGATTTATTGCAGCTGGCTGGAATAGTTCTGGGAATGAGCCCTGGTGGCGCAGTGGTTAAATGCCTGCACTGCAGCCATTCACTCAAAACCACAAGGTTGCGAGTTCAAGACCAGCAAAAGGGCCCAAGCTCGAGTCAGGCTTGCATCCTTCCGAGGAGGGAGCTAAAATGAGTACCCAGACTGTTGGGGCAAATTAGCTTACTTGCTAATTAGCTTACTTGCTGTTCACCGCTATGATCTTTGGAATAGCGGTACACTGGTACCCCGGGTTACGAAATTAATTCGTTCCGCTATTTCTTTCGTAAGCCGAAAATTTCGTATCCCGAAACGCTTTTCCCATTGAAAATAACTAATGCGTTCCAAGACCTCAGACTGAACCTGCAAGTCAAAACAAAGGCACAATAGAGGCCTATTAAGCTAAGTACCCTACAATACAAGTTGCCTCAGGCACTAAAGAGCTTAACAATGACTGGCAGGTCCAT
>NW_024809653.1:0-3087 GCF_019175285.1 Sceloporus undulatus | reverse complement strand
CAATGCAACAGCTTTGCACATTTCCCCAGAGTAACTAGTTTACATTAGTTTCCCCTCTGCTTTTCCAAGGGTGCCATCTCCTGGTTTGATGAAAAACCTTCCTCTGAGGTTGAGAAAGTATGACATGCCCAAGGTAACCCAGTGGGTTTCCATGGCTGAGTGGGGAATTCAGATCCTGGTTTCTTGGAGTCCTAGTCTAGCATTCAAACTACTACAGCACACTGCACATAAACACAGATACGGGGAAATAATTGGTTTAATAGGGTCTGATCTGATAGAATAAAAGTACATGTTCTGATAACTGCAAGTGGCCAGAGTGTGGAAAAGTTACATTTTGGGATTACAGCCCTTGGAATCCCTCAACCAGCATGGCCAGTTGCCATGACTGGAAAATACTGTGGGATGTATCTACAAAAGTAATGTTTCTAAACTCTGTGAGTGTCTTACATACAACAGATTTTGTGCCATGAAAAGAGATTTGTTTTTACTTTCTCTAATGTAGAAATGACCTTTATATACCAATTAAGACCAGGTCCTGTAGGCTATATTTCAGAGGAAAGAACTGGCAAAACCACCTCCAAGTATCCTTGCCTAGGAAAACCCTGTGAAATTCATGGAGTCACAATAGGTTGGCAGTGACTTGAAGGCATATACATACACACACACACACAGCCCAAAACCACATTTTATCTCTGCTGCATTGTCCACTACAGATTCCCCCCAACACTCTGATAGTGAGATTGCCACATACACACACACGCACACACACACACATGCACACACACACACACACACACAAGTTCTAATGTAGGGGTAGAACAATCTTGATCAAGACCCCCTTGTGAGTTTAAACCTCTGCTCCTTTATATCTCAATCCAGATCAGGAACCTATATGTTGTGTTACCACTTTCCTTTTGGTCACACAATCTACATTCACCCCGCCCCACATCCCTCCTCTTCTGTTCACCTATCACTATCTACTTAAAAATCCATGTGATTCATCTCATAAAATTGGCTCCTGACTGTTCTTGTTCTTGTGTGCTCCAAGTCATTTCTGACTTATGGCAACCCTAAGGTGAACTTCTCATGGGGTTTTCTGGGGCCAAGAGTGTGCAATTTGCTTAAGGTCACCAAGTGGGTTTCCATGGCTGAGTGGGGAATCCAGAGTCTCAGTCCAATGCTCTAATCACGAGATCACGCTGGTTTGTGATTACAAGAACAAATAACAACCATGTACCGTGTGCATGTATTTGCATTTCAGTTGAATTCAAGGAAGAGTAGTGTCTACCAAATGTAGCAGTAGTTCAACATACTGTCCCTATGCAGCTAGTACTTTCCTAAAACTGCGAGAGTAAAGATCCAATCAGCAAATAGGATAAGCATTGTTGACCAAGGCAATGATTGTTTTGAATACCTCTTTCTAAGTGTGAATACATTTTTTAATATGAGATTATACTATAAAACAGAATTTGGATACATAAATGAAATACATATATATTACAGTCATCCCTCCGAAATTGCGGTTTTGGAACTCAAAATGTTGATTATTTATGAGTTTGCCAGCTCCCCCTCCTCCCCCCATTCCTTTCCCTACCTTCCCTCCTTGCCTCCTTCTTTTGCACCTCTGCCTAGCTTTGCCTCAAGGGCTAGCAATGGGCTTTACCCCAGCCCAGGGCACTGAACCAGGGTGCAGGGGTTGCCAGGGCCTGTAATCCTCTCCCTGCCAGCAAACTACCATGGTGACCTCCTTTCTCACTGGGCGCACTCCCCACTGCCCTCTGCCACAGCCAGTGGCTGCCCACTGCTCCCCCTCTCTCCCCCTTGCCCTAGAGTTGGATCAGCTGAGCCTGCTCCAAGGCAATGGGGCTGAGAGAGAAAGCAGAGGAGGGTTGGGGCTTGTCTTCCCCTCTCAGCCTCACCCTGGGGCTGGATCAGCTGAGATGGGAAGGAAGTGGGAAAGCCACCATCTTCCCCTCCTCTATCAGCAGATTCAGCTGATCCAGCCCCTCCTCTATCAGCAGATTCAGCTGATCCAGCCCCTCCTCTATCAGCAGATTCAGCTGATCCAGCCACATTGAGATGGGGGGAGAGAGAGAGAGAGAGAGAGAGAGAGAGATAGCAAGAGTGGAGCTCTGCTTTCTCTCTCAGCCCCATTGCCTTGAAGCAGGCTCAGCTGATCCAGCCCTGCGGTGATGGGGCTGAGAGAGAAAGCATGGGTGGGGCTCAGCTTTCTCTCTCAGCCCCATTGCCTTGGAACAGATTCAGCTGATCCTGCCCCATGGCCATGGGGCAGAGAGAGGGATCAAGGAGGGCTCTGCTTACTATCCCAGCCCCATTGCCTTGGAACAGGTTCAGCTGATCCTGCCCCATGGCCATGGGGCAGAGAGAGGGATCAAGGAGGGCTCTGCTTTCTCTCTCAGCCCCATTGCCTTGGAGCAGGTTCAAATGATCCTGCCTCATGGCGATGGGGCAGAGAGAGGGATCAAGGAGGGCTCTGATTTTTATCTCAGCCCCATTGCCTTGAAGCAGGCTCATCTGATCCAGCTCTAGGGCAAGGGGGAGAGGGGGGAAGCAAGCGGGCAGCCATTGCCTATGGCGGAGGGAGTGGGCTGTGCGCCCGGGAGGGAGATCGCCATGGCGGCTTGCCGGCAGGGAGAGAATTACGGGCCCTGAGAGCCCCTGCACCCGTCTGAAGGAAGGCCTCTTGTTGCTAGTCCCCAAGGCAAATCTAGGCAGGGAGTGTAAAAGAAGGAAGCAAGGAGGAAAGGTAGAGACGGGATGGAAAGGAGTAGGAAGATGGATGAAGGAGGGAATGTGACTATCTGTGAAATTTCCCTGGAACGGATCCACCGCGAATTAGAAGGGATGACTGTATAGTGAATGGTTCTGTTCATTAGAACACATTAGTTATATACATAAAATTTGTACACGCAGGTGTAGTTTGGGTGCTTCCAGTTGCTTCTGATCTTGAAAAGAAGGTATTGAAATGTATCCAAATTTTCTCCCTTAAAATAAAAAAGAAGAGCACATAAAGGGTAAGTTACTGTTTGTTCTCTCCCCAGACATACTGTAACCCCAGTCAAATCA
>NW_024809652.1:0-3087 GCF_019175285.1 Sceloporus undulatus | reverse complement strand
GCATTTTATTTCTGAAATATTCAAGGGTTTTAACATAATTGTTGACATTTGCAGTTATAACCTGTGACACCATTCTCTTTGTGGCATAAAGGTTTTTATATGGCTTTACCAATATTTACCAATACCAATCTTAAATAATACCATTCTGAAATAAATTAAAATTTAAATCTTATTCTTAAATCTTATTGTATACCATGTGAAGGGGGGGGGGAGAGAAGATAATTTTTTATTTAAAAAATAAAATGCAAAAAATCAACAAAAGGAAGTGAGTTGTGAGATTTTTGTGGGTGCCTATCATGCAGCATCCATCCACATTTTTGTTTGTACAGATAACTGAGAAGGGTCCAGGCATTGCCCACAGCAGCAATGAACTAACAGGACTGGGAGAATGCATCTAATCCAGGACAAACTGAGTATAGCATTTTTAAAGCATCTTTAATTCGTGGTACACTGTTTATTTTGTATAGCTTTTTTTTTAAAATACTATTTGCATGGATATATGCAATTTACTTTTTTTGTTACCAATTCTCTGGTTTCACAATCCACAGCTTGAGTTGTGAATTATTCAGAAATCAAAAATAGTTCCTTTCCATTTTCACAAACAAATTATGACGATGCTACACAATTATTTACTAACATTATTTATTCACTCTTGAAGCATTATATTTTCCATATTCCACACCAGAAACAGAGATGGCTGTTTGTTGAAAATGTTAAAAGCAGACTCTGATGAAATTGAAATCATTGTTTACTTATCAGCATTTCAAAAAATAATAAGGGGCTACTTTCTGCTTTGTTGTTATGCAAAAAAGAGACGTTCCACCTATCAACACTGTCATATAATCATAGGGCTAAAATAAAATACAGAGAAGCCATGAATCTGACAGCAAGCCCAGCCGTTAATATCTATTCATAATTCACTTTCTTTTTTCAGAGCTTTCTGGAGCCAGTTTTGTCTCTTCAGCCTAGTACAGCCGCCCCTCCTAACTCATGGATCTGAGATCCGTGACCTTGAATATCCACAGTGGGGCAATCGCCACTATTTTTAATGGTGTGCGCACACCTGGGCTGTGCGCACAAGGGTGCACCCCATTCAAATCTCTGTTTTCGCGGGGGAGTCAGGAACGGATCCCCACAACAAGGGAGGGCCAACTGTTCTTTCTCAAAAGTTTGTCTCTTGGCTTAAAGTCTTGACAAATGCTGTTTCTCTCCTTACCCTTGAATAGCAGCCAGATTGTTTTGTCAGATACATGAGAATTAAAGAAGCAATAGAGTTCTTGCTAATACTGAATGTTAGCAAATTTGACTAAATGCCTCCTAAAGGCACCCCTAAAATTAGATCAGCTAGTAGTGCATGCTTAATGTGTTGGTTTTTTGTCATTGCTGTTGTCAAACTTGTTTTCTGCTCCCCACCCCTCACGTCAATGACACAGCAAAAGCATTGGGGTCTGTTCTCTGTGTATCCGTGTCCTTTACTGTATAGTGAGGTTCATATTATACAACACTGACATGGTGTCATTAAGGTTATAAATCCTAATGTTCTTCTGTTTCATTAAATTAAACATGAAATGTTTAATGTTTTGTTAAATTAAACATGAAGCAGTGACTTTGCCAGGGAAATGCTGCGTCCTTCAATCACCTTCTTAGGTTCTATATGGAGACCTCTTTTAATAAGAAAACACAGTTTCACTCAAACACGGGACTTCATCTTGGTTGTCATAAAAAAGGCTGTGCAATGCTTTTTGCCACAACAGTTTTGTTTGTTTATTAACACTTTGTGTATTGTTCTCAAGAGGGGAGATATGATTTCCACTATTGTTATGTGTTCTACAAGGAACTGTCTTGGGAAAGTGTCTGGAAATGCCAGTGCAGGGTGACCAGATGTCATAACCACAAAGGACAAGGGACCGCAAAATGTAGGATATTGAAAGAAAATGTAGGGTGTTGCAAAATAAAAGCTAAAAATATTCATATAAATATAAATTCATGCTTCTTAGTCATGCTCAAAATGGATAAAATTTTGGAATTCCTCCTGAACAGGAGGCTGAAATGTAGGGCATGTCATTGAAAAGGAGGACATTTGGTCACCCTGTTCTATTTCAGGAAAGGTGAAATCTGGACAGGCAGGGCCAAGACATTAATAAAGTTTTTTTATTTGTACCCCGCTCCTTCCCAAGATCAGGGCGGCTTACAGCAAATGAATAAAACAAAATAAATACAATACAGATTAAAACAACTAAATACAATAACAAAACAGGCTAAAATGCCCCATAAGCCCAACCTCTTGGCCATGAAAGAGGAGGGAGGCCCACAGGATTTTAGTCGGGGAATGCCTGTTGGAACAGGAAGGTTTTCAGGTCCTTCCTGAATTGGGCCAGGGTGGTAGTCAAGCGGAGCTCGGTGGGCAGCGTATTCCAAAGGGCTGGGGCAGCAGTGGAAAATGTCCTCCGTGTGGTGGAGGATAATCTACCCCAGGGACCTTCAGTAATTGCTGCCCAGACGTTCTGAGGGTGCGAGGTGGAATGTACGGGGAGAGGCGGTCCTTTAGGTATCCTGGACCCAAGCCATTTAGGGCTTTATAGGTTATCACCAACGCCTTATATTGAGCCCGGAAGCAGATGGGCAGCCAATGGAGATCTTTCAATACCGGTGTTATGTGGCTGGTCCTGGATACGCCAGTGACCAGCCGGGCTGCCATGTTCTGCACCATTTGCAGCTTCCGAGTTTGGTATAAGGGTTGCCCCATGTAGAGTACATTGCAGAAATTCAGTCTCGAGGTTACCAGAGCATGTACAACAGTTTCTAGGTCCCTCTGAGCCAGGTATGGGCGCAGCTGGCGAATAAGCCGAATCTGATAGCAGGTGCTATCATTATAATGGTTTATACTACTAGGGTCCAAATATGAAACAACTCTCCTGCCAATTACAAAATAAGAGACCAGAAGCACTCCAAGGTTTAAACATGAGAGGTTCCAGTAGAGTGTCAGGGGGAATACTAGCGCAGTCTAGATCTGGCACATTAATGTTGTTCTACCAACTTTCCCTTCCTGCTTGAAGCATATAAACCTGACATCTCAAAACCTCACCC
>NW_024809651.1:0-3088 GCF_019175285.1 Sceloporus undulatus | reverse complement strand
TCAAGAGGTTCTGCAGGATAAGCGCTCTCCTGGGGAGAAGCGGCCTCTCGCTCTTCCTCTGGAGATCCTGGCAGGTGCTGACACCACAAACACACACACAGACACACACACACACACAAGTGCCTTCAGGTCTGCTTTGTCCCTGCGGTTTTTTGCTTCTCCTCTCATTCTCGCTCATCCTCAACATCATGGAAAGCTCATTGAAACAGAATGGCTGCTCTACCTATCTATCCATCCATCTTTCCATCCATCCATCCATCCATCCATCCATCCATCCATCCATCCATCCATCCACCTTCCTTCCTTCTGGCATGGAAGCATAAGGGAGGGGACTTTCATGTGGCTGCCATGTAGCTGAGCACATGTTGTGTGTCCATCCACCCTCTACCCGTCCATCCATTCGTCCGTCTGTCCACTTGTCCATCTGTCCATCCATCCATCTTCTGCCATGTGGGCATAACAAGGGGAGGCTGCCATGTAACTGAGCCCATGCCATCCATCTATCCACCCCCTTTCCATTATTCATTGTCCCTTCTCTACCATGTGAGCACAGGGGGAGGCTGCCATGTAACTAAGCGCATGCCATCCATCGTTCTGCTTCTGTCCATCCGTCCACCCTCCTTCCTCTGCCATCTCGTGAGGAGGAGGAGAACTGTCACCTGCGCCCTCGCGGCGTTAGAGGGAGGAGGCGCTGGTGGGAGCGGCAACCTCTTAAGCCGGCCCACCAGCCCCCAAAGACGCCAGCAGCACCGCCAGCAGCACTGCCGGGGAAGGCGCCCTCCTGGTGAGGAGGAGGGAGAGGAGGGAGATCTGTTATCACGCCCAAACCATCTCAGTGCTAAGAACAATGGGCTGTGATTTGAGTTAGCTGACACTATCAACAAGGGAATGACGCTTTTCTGTGTCTCCCTTTGTTTTGGGGTGTTGTTGTCATTGATGTGTATGAGTATGGGGGTGGATATGGGATATGGGCTGCCTGACGATGTGGTGGATGCTTATGCTAATGTAATGGGAGCTCCTATTGAGGTAGTGTGGGGCAAGGGGAAGTATGGCGGTAGGAGAGTGGAGTTGCAACGCAAAGGAAGGCAAGATCGATGCATAATATCTATCTCTCCTTCCATCCACTCTCCTAACCAAAGAGATCTGAGGGTCAGCCCAGCTGTACCACAAACCCTGTCTCTGCTCCTGTGCAACGCTAGGTCTGTAAAAAAACAAGACCCAAACTGCGACCTGGCGTGCATTACTGAGACCTGGCTTGGGCCTGAGAGCGAGGCTGTGTGGGCACAGGCCCTCCCAGCTGGGTACTCAGTTAAGGACCAGATCAGGTTAGGTGGGCAGGGGGGTGGTGTTGCCTTGATCCATAAAAACACTCTCCTTAACCAGGAACCCTGTCCGGAAAATGGATTACATTGAGTGTATCTACCTGACCCTGAAGGCCAGAGACAGTCTGGGGATTCTCTTGGTCTACCGGCCACCCCATGCGCCAACAGACTCCCTGGCCAAGCTGACGCAGCTGGTCTCGGAACTGGTGTTGGAGTCCCCCAGGCTTCTTGTCCTGGGGGACCTCAACAGCCCTTTCGAGGCCAGTCAAAATCCAACAGGTGCGGCTCAGGAGTTCATGACTACCATGACTGCCATGGGCCTGTCTCAATTGGTCTCAGGGCCCATGCATTGCGCTGGTAATACCCTCGATGTGGTCTTTAGTACGGACATGGAGTCTCCGTGGGCAGAGATCTCTAATATCTCTGCCCTGTCATGGACGGATCATTTTCTAGTTGAGGCTCGAATCAAGGCTTCTACCTCTAACCCCCCCAGGGGTGGCGGACCTATTAGGATGGTCCACCCTCGAAGGCTGATGGAACCCAAAAGGTTCCAAGAAGCCCTAGAGGGGTATATGGCTGGAACTGACGGCAACTCTGTTGATGCCCTGACTACCATCTGGGACACTGATCTCTCCAGGGCTATACACAGTATCGCTCCCAAGCGTCCTCTCAGGCCTACTTCCAAAAAGCAACCCTGGTATACGGAAGACCTCAGGGAAAGGAAGTGGGTTCTGCGACGACTAGAGCGCAACTGGCGAGGACACCAGCACTTAGCTGACAAGGCACTCCTAGACTCTCATTTGGAGGCCTATGGAGTGGCAATAAGTGCAACAAAGAATTTGTTCTATGCGGCACGTATTGCGTCCCCGGAGTCGCGTCCAGCAGAGCTGTTCAGGGTAGTGAGGGAGTTAACACATCTGTCCCCCTCCCTGAACCCTATTCTAGAACCATCTAAACCCTGCTGTGACAAATTTAACAACTTCTTCGCGGATAAAACCTCTCGGATAAAGGCTGATCTCGACGCCAGTATTTCTTCAGAATCTATAAGAGAGGTCTCCGGAGCGTCTGTGGCCCCTGTTAAAGTGGATCACTTTGAGTTTGTTAGTACCGAGGAAGTGGACAAGATCCTTCGAAGCGTTAGGAAGACGACATGCTCTCTCAATCCCTGTCCCTCATGGCTGGCAACTCAGGGGGGTGATGCGGTGCTAACTATGTTGCACCGCATAATTAATACATCTCTAAGTGAGGGACAGTTTCCATCTAAATTGAAATTAGCAGTGGTGAAACCCCTGCTAAAAAAACCCTCCTTAGACCCCCTGATTTATAACAACTATTGGCCTGTATCGCTGCTGCCTTTCTTGGGGAAGGTGATCGAGAGAGCGGTCGTTTTCCAGCTTCAATTGATCTTGGATGAGATGGATTTTCTAGACCCATTTCAAACCAGCGGGCTATGAAGTTGAGACTGCCCTGGTCGCCTTAGTTGATGATCTCTGTCTGGGCATGGACAGGGGAAGCGTGTCCCTGTTAGTGCTTTTGGACATCTCGGCGGCCTTCGATACCATCAACCATGGTATCCTTCTGGAGCGCCTGAGGGAGTTGGGTATCGGGGGCACTGTGCTCCAGTGGTTCCATTCCTACCTCTCAGGTAGATTCCAGATGGTGCAGCTGCGGGACTCTTGCTCCGATAAGAGGGCGCTTACATCTAGTGTCCCTCAAGGAGCTATTCTGTCCCCCATGCTATTTAACATTTACATGAAACCGCTGGG
>NW_024809650.1:0-3088 GCF_019175285.1 Sceloporus undulatus | reverse complement strand
CCCTGCTCAGACGAATGTCTGCTGAGGCCGGGAGCTCCAGAAGGAGACCACCATCTCGTGCTGGATCCTCTTCCACGACCAGCAGCTACCGTGACCGCTCACCTGTCTCCCGGGCCAGTGCACCCGCCAGCGATGGCAGTGAGACCGAAGAGAGTATGCAAGGTAAACCCTATATTTATGTTTATAACTGCATAGCTCAACTGCGCAATTGTGGCATGTCTCTTTCACTGCTTACTGTGCTGGTATGTTTGCAAGGTTGCTGTGCAAGTAGGATTGTGAGTGTCCCTGGCATGGCCATGTGCTGCATGTGTCCCACATTCCTAAGGCACCCCTCCCTTGCATGTAAATCTCTCCTTTCCCAACGCCCTTAGTTTGAAGCTCTACCCTTTGCCACAGCTTTGAGTGAGAGTTCCTGCATGGCAGAATGGGGTTGGACTAGATGGCCCTCAGGGTCTCTGCTAACTGTAGGCTTCTATGACTCTCTGCTTGTATGTCCCATAGTAGGAGGACGAACTGAAGCAGAACAAGAAGAAGAAGGAGAAGGAGAACCTCCTCCAGCTAATCCCATAGCTGCCATGTCAGCAGAGGAGCGCCTTGCCACCAAGAAGAAAAGGGTCCGTCCGTCAGCAGCTACTAGAACTGTGGCAGCTGTGGATGTGCTCAAGGTTTCCTCAGAAGAGAAAATGACAGCACTGATGCAGCAGGGGCAGCGAGCCTGTGATGAAAGGGAGAGGAGCAGACAGTCCCGCAGGGAGCTCATGGAAAGGGCACTGGGATTTCAAGAGAGGGCACTGGGATTTCAAGAGAGAACACTGGAAGTTCAACTGAGGGGCGTTCAGAACCAGGAGACAGCAATAGAGAGGTCAGACCAACATCATGAGACCACAGTCCAGGAGCAGAGGCGACTCAACACCACCATGGAAGCGCAGACTGTTCTGATGGGGCAAATGCTGGAGGTCATGAGGGGAGGGCAGGGTGGCCCGAGACGCAGAAGGGTACGTAGGGAGCAGGGTGGAAGAGGCAGGGCTGCTGTCCCCAGGGTCGTGGAGGAAGAAGTTGAGCAGCAGGAGCCCCCAGCAAGAGGTGGAAGAGCCAGGGCTGTCCCCAGGGTCGTGGAGGAAGAAGTAGGGCCACAGGAGCCCCCAGCAAGAGCAATCCCTCCAGCTGAGGAGCTGGCAGTTGCCATGGAGGTGGAACCGGCTCAGCAGCCTCTGGCTGGCCCATCCTCCAGCCTCTTCAGTCAGTCAGTGGCAGTCCCACCGCCCACACCCTGCCCCCAAAGGCAAAGGGCAACTAGAGGGGGCCTGGGATCAAGGGGCAGGGAGCACTGAGAAGGCACTAGGTCCCATGATGTCCCATAAAGACATCATTTCGCCTCCCAGGGCATGTGTTCCCTCCCAGCCCTATCTACTCTATTCTACCCTTCCTGTTCTCTCCTCCCACCATGCCTGGCTCACTGGTCCCCAAAGCAGCAATCTCCAAACTCTGTCCTTCCAGGCGTTTGGACTTCATCTCCCAGAATCCCCAGCCACCTTGCCCTGTGGTCTGGGATTCTGGGACATGAAGTCCAAATGCCTGGGAGGACAGAGTTTGGAGATTGTTACCTCACAGCACTCCTGCCTAGCTTTAGACTGCACAGTTGCGCCTCATTCACACTCACAGCCACACTGCCGCAGTTGCGCATAATTAACCACACAATTTTTTTTAAAAAAATAAACTTTTTTTATTAACAATAACAATAAATTTTTTTACTATGTACATATATACAAAAGGAAGGGGGAGGGTGAAGGGTGGTGGTGAAGGGGGGATGACAGAGGGGGCAGGGGAGGGAAGCTGCTTCAGGGAGGGGGAGGAGGTGGTGGGGCGGGAAGCCGGCGGAGGATCTCTCGCAGAGTCTCCTCCATGGAGGAGACTCTCTCCGCCAGCTTGTCCACCTTCTCTTCAATGGCAGCGAACCTCCTCTCCGTCCGGTTCTCTGTGGGGAGAAAAGAAAGAGGATGGTTAGGATCAGCCTGTGGAGCCCATCACCCACTCCCACAGGCAGGGTTTCTGGGTGCCCCCACTCCCTTCCCTGGGTTCACCTCCACACTTACCTTGCTGCCGGGCTTGGAGGACACGATCCAGGGCACTGGCATCGAGGGCCAAGTGCCCTGGCTGTCCTGGCAGGCGGCGGCTCGGCCCAGGCTCCTCTTCTTGCGCGGTGACGGCAGCAGCAAGGACATGAAGCCCTGCAAGAGGGGAAGAAAAGGCCCAAGTTACCATGCTGGCATGGCAGACGAGGGCACAAGTGTCGTGGGGGCTGCAGGCAGGCAACCCCCACCCCTCACCCTGGGGACATACCTTCCGCCAGAGGAGCCTGCTCTGGCTGCGGAGGGGCCACAGCAGCTGGTCCTGGCTGTGGCCCAACCTCGGGGACATCCTCGTCCCCCGAGGATGGTGGAGAGGGCGACCTGGCAGGGTGCCCTCCCTCCCTCCGCCTCCGCCTCGGCCGCACGCCTGCAGAAGGGAAGAGGAGGGATGGCATTGGCACCATGCAGGAAGGAGAGGAGGGCAAGGGAAGGGTCAAGGAGGGGAGGACAGGGCATGGCAAGAGCTCTGGCTTACCTGGAGGACGGCGATCTTCAGGTCTGGGCCGATCTCCCCTGATCCACAGGTCCTTCAGCCGCGAGAAGAATGGTGGCTGCCTGTCAACCGGGGGCGCCTCTCCGAAATCCTCAAGGGTTTCGAAGAACACTGCCTTGAGAGTTTTAAATTTAACTCTACATTGGTGCAGCGTTCTTTGAAACCCTTGGTTTCGGAGGGCACGAGATGCCTCGAGAAAATGCCCCCGGTTGGGCTTGTTGGTGCTAGCCATCACCCTCCTCGCAGCTGCCTGTGGCATCAGGGAGTCCAGGAGGATCCCGACCTCTTCGTCCGTCCAGTAGGCGATTCGGACCGGGACCCTCCTGCGTGGCTCTGCCATGTTGATCGCCGTCCTGGGGTCTTGCACAGTTGCGCACGGGTATATATGGGCACCTGCGACTCTGGGCCGTTAGGCCACGGTGGTCCTAGGCCAATGACAGCTTTCAGAGGAGCAGTTTGAATCTTT
>NW_024809649.1:0-3088 GCF_019175285.1 Sceloporus undulatus | reverse complement strand
TTTGGGGACTGTAATTTTTATTTTTTTTAATTGCTTGTCTTTTAAAAAGAAGAAAAAATAAAAAGCAACATGTTAGCAACATGTTAGTCATAAATGATGCAGGGTGGGTACAGTGTAGTGTCTAGGCAAATGTGGCTCACAAAACTGTTTTTGCAGCACTTGGTGTTCCTCCAAAGCTCCTGCAAGACCCCGGTCTCCTCATTATTATGATTATTATAAAATTTTCTGAGAAGCTGTTAGGAGACGCCATTCACACAAGGTAAAAAACTGAGCTAAAAAAAATAACTCCCCAGTGGGTTAAACCTTGTCCCAACACAGAATGAGTGGAGGGGCTCCTGGAGACCTATTCCTGACTTCAACCTCTTTTTTCCGGCATTTTGATGAGAAGAGGTGGAAGAAAACAGAAAGCAAAATCCAAGCAGAGGAGGCTTGAGCAAGAACTGGAGCGTGAAGCTGTGAGTTGGCTTTAAAGTCATCACCAATTATTTTAAAGTAATTGTTATTTTTGTGTAAATTTGAAGCTTAAGGAAAAGGTATCCTGACAGTGTCTTGGAACTAGAGCTGTCTTCAATAACTAATTCTATAAGCACCCAATTTACTTGTGACCAAAAGCAACAAACTGTAAGTAAACATTCATTAAGAGATGCAGTCCCAAAGAGAGGAGAAAGAAAGTAAGAGAAAGTAAAAAAATACTCCAAGCTTTCGACTTCACAATACTCCAAGTGTCTGGACGTATTTTTAAAAAATCTGTGGCACAATGAAAGAGAAAGGAAAGACACAAGACACTAACTATTTATCTAAGTATCGGCAGATTTCATTTCCCCCGATTTAACTGTCAATACTATCAAGATATTAATTAGCAAGATGTTGGAAAATGAAAATAACTGTAGAATTGGAGGATTGGTATAAAGAGGTATGGAAATTAGCGATGAATGATAAATTGACATGTAAATTAAAAGTAAAAAGGGAGTATGAAAAAGAAGTGATTTTGATGGAATTTGGAAAGAATTTATTGAGAAAGTACTGAGAAAAGAAGATGGAAGATTACCTCCACGGGAGGAATTGAGATTTTGGATGGAGTATAAGGTTGAAAATGGCTCCAGAGAAGGGGAGCACTGAGGTGAGATATTAAAGATATTTAGACAAATTGTATTAGAAAGTAAGAAATATATATATAGAATTAAGAACTGTGCAATAATCAAAATTCAATGTATGAATCTTTATAATAAAAAATTAAAAATAGAAAATAAATTTAAAAAGATATTAACTATCAATGCAGTAGTCAAGATAAGAATTTATTTTACTGTAAAGACAGTGAAAAGAAAGGGGAGAGCAAATCCAACATTTTGGAATGTGCTATTAACTAACTACTAATCTACCAATTTATATCAACAGATGGGGAGGGTGGCATAAAATATGAATTAAGAGAGAAAAATGAATTAAAGATGTGAATAAACAGAACTTAAATTATTGTTTTTGTGGAACTTTATGCAAAGAAGAGATTTACTACAAAAAAGCTACTGTATATACTCATGTATAAGTCTAGAAATTTTCGTCAAAAAATTGACCCAAAAAACCTCAGTCGACTTATCCATGGGTCAATGTAAGTACTGCATTTTAACTCTTATTAAAAATGAACTATCCCCTGTTGAAAAGCAACAGTAAAATCTGTCCTGGAAACACTGGCCCTCCTGTACTCTCTCATTCATTCAGGCTTTAATGTGAGAATAAACAGTTATGACTGCTGAAATCGTGTAAATTATTAGGCATTGTTTTCTTTGCTCCATCCTTTAGATCCTTTGTTACATGCCCCTCAGTTTTACCCTCAACCTATTCACGGGTCATATGAAAATCTGTAATTTTGGCCCCAAAACCTGCCCTCGACTTATACCTGAGGCCAAGTACATATGGTAATAAAAAGAACAGTTAATAAATTAATTAACTAACAGGATTTACAATTAATAGCAACTTACAGCTGTCTACATGAACACTGACAATCATGATTTGTGAATTGTGAATGAATTGTGAATGAACTAGATAATTGTTTAACGATAACAGATTTTGAGAGACTGAGACAGAGACGAAGAACAATAGAAGCAATTCATCAAGAAGTTTATGAATTAATTAACAGTCTTGTATCTAATACACAAATACAATCAGCCCTCCTTATCCACGGATTTTATATCCACGGATTCAAGCATTCACAGCTTGAAAATATTTTTTAAAAAGTATAAATTCCAAATAGCAAACTTTGATTTTCCACTTTATATAAGGGACCCCATTTTGTTATGCTATTATATTTAATGGGACTTGAACATCCACGGATTTTGTTATCCATGGGGGATCCTGGAACCAAACCCCAGCGGATAACAAGGACCCAGTGTACTATATCTACTAAACAGATACTATACGGATACTTAACCTCCATGTTAAAAAAAATCATGAATTGTGAACTGTGAATGATAAAACTGTAAATGTTAAACTGAAGCGATTAGAGAAGTTAATGAATTAGGTATTGCACTAACACATGCAAATCAAGAAAAGTGAATTAAGCTGAGAGAAGGTATCAAGATAATTAACAGAACTAAGCAATATATACAATTGTCTCAGAGACTGCTACACACACACACACATATGTTGTAAGCAGAAAAGCAAAGAAGATTGTTGTCTGTTATATTCAGATATGACAGGTATTGTCTGTTATATTCAGGTATATGTTTAAGTTGTTTATAGGTTTAAACTGTTTATAGTTAATTGATTCTGAGTAAGTGGGTATGTGAACAGGAAAATACAATACAATTTAATTAGAGGGATTGGAAGGAGGTGAAAAGGGGAGAGAAAGAAACAACCACTGTCAATATCAGAACTTAGGAAAGAAAGTACGTAATAAATTAGAGACCAACCAAATCATAAAGTGTAAGAAAAAGAAGGGAATTTTAAAAATAGGAATAAACAGAACTAGTAAAAGACTGGGGTGCCACGAGGTTCTGTCCTGGGTCCAGTGCTATTCAACATCTCTTAGAGCTTTATCACACTAGCGGGCAAATGGGATTTAAACGAGAGTTAAACTAGAGAAAACCAGGAAATG
>NW_024809648.1:0-3088 GCF_019175285.1 Sceloporus undulatus | reverse complement strand
GGCCAGAGGAAACTGTTTACCACTTCTGCTCCAGTAGAATCTTAATAGAGACTTGGCTGCATTAATAGCAGTTGCTTTTGTATTTTCAAAATGACAACTCCAAGATCCAGCTGAGGAAAAACTTAGTCCTAAATATTTGAAGGACTTCACTTGTTCTATTGGTTGCCCATCAATTCGCCATGTATGTTTTTATACCTATTGGTAAAGACTAGTATTTTTGTCTTTTTGTGATAAATTTTCAGCTTGTCTTGTGTTGCTAGTTGACTGAAAGCTTTTAATAATCTCCTTAAACCTTGCTGTGATTGTGACAATAAAATAGTATCATCCGCATACATGTGAACTGATATTTTCCTTTGTCCCAATTTAGGGGTACATAGTTGTCATTATCCCTTAAATCAATTATTAATGAATTAACATAAATATTAAACAACGCTGGTGCTAAGAGGAAGCCTTGATGGCCACCTTGAATAGCTGATATTGGGTTTGATAGCAAGCCAGCAGAATCCAATCTGACTTGAATTTTAGTATTAGGGTGGAGGGCTTGTATCAACATTTGTTTTCAGCTGCTTGCTGTGTGATTTGTGACCAACTCTGACAGGTGTGCTCCTCTGATTTTGAGGCCTGTTTATTCAACACTACTTTTGTTATTGCCTTCTTTGGGCTTTCAGGGTTGGAGAGTTGGTTTCATCTTCTAAAAGAGATGAGTCCCTGGGATGACTAGGTCATCCTGTCATTTGGAAACTTCTCCTTACTACAAAGGGTTAATCTAAGGGGAGGAACATGCTAATGAGAGCTGACATCACATGCTAATGAGCTGTGACATCATAGCTGATGCAAGGTCTAACTGACCAATCAGAGAGTAGGACCGCGAGATTCAAGAACTTTCTATGGGAAATCTTTAAAAAGGCTTGTGCGGCCATGCAGTCCTTTGTCTCTCCCTCTCTCCTCCTGTGGGGGGGGGGGGAACCATGCTTTCTCTTGTTCTCCATCTTGGCTTTGTTTGGGGAAACCAGAGGCTTGTCTTTGTCCTCTGAGCAGCTGGAGGACCGGCTCAGGAATGCAGGTAGAGTTGGCAAGGAGCCAGCTCTCTGATTCCAAGAATTCCACAAGGACTACAAATCCCATCATTGTGTGAGTAGCTCAGGAACAGTGTTAGTCAGTACGTCTAGGTTTTTTTGTTATGTTTATCTAATAGCTTGCCTGAAATCTTTGTAACTGTGTTTTCTGACCTGCAAGGCAAGGAGGCCTTGCATGAATGATATCTTTCTATTCCATGCTATTTCTTTAAAATAAACTTCTTTCTTTTAAAAAGTACCTACTGGCTCTCTCTCTCTGCTCCCTGTACACACGTCTTAAGTTTGGTCTAATGGGTGTTCTTTACTGATTGCTCTGGGTGAGTGCAGAAAGAAACTAGATCTCTCTCCCAAGCAAGTCTCAGTGTGAGCTTGGGAAATATAGTTCATTGACAATTCACTGAGTGGTGGCAGCGGAAGAAAAGTTATTTTAAGGGACTCCCTGGGAGTAAGGGCCATGCACAGGGCATTGCTCCCAGGGAATCATCACAGTCCCTGAGGTCTCTTCAATCTGGAGATGTATCTTTTGTTAAACATTCTGTTTCCTTAGTTATACATAGTTTATTTCTGACATTTCACCAGCATCTATGGCTGACCTCTTAAGAGAATGTGGTGTAGTTATTTGAACGTTGGAATACAACTCTGGAGATCAGGTTTTGATTTCCCGCTCAAGCATGGAAACCTATTGGACCTAGGGCAAGTCACACACTCTCAGCACACAATAACCAAATAGGATATTTATTGTAATTTAGCAATCAGTTTAGTGTGTATGCATATGTGTATGCATATGTGTGTATCCATATGTGTATGCATATGTGTAGTTAGTACATTTCATAGAATATCTCACTTTCTTTGCCATAAATTTGGCTCTCCTATATGATGACAATAAGGAAAAGAGAAAGGAAAAAGGACTCCATCAAGACATTTAAGAGAAATGGACACGGTTAAGGATGTAAAAATATGGAATCACAAAGGGGGTTGTTATAGCTCAGAAGAAACCATGCTTGTTAATGTTTAGCTGGCATGAGCTAAAAATCTGTTATGGAGTTTTGTTAATGGCTCCATGCTTTGGAGCATATAACCTTTTGTTTAAATATGGACATAAAGCTGGTTGTTGATCTTGAGGGAATATGCCTGTGAACATAGAGTGTGAAGGTGAGAACATATAGAATGGATCTGCCTTTGTGGTTTTGATAGTAGAAGAAAGACCAACAGATGGGGCAGAGGGTTAGGCTTATGTAAATGTAAAGCTTACTCTCAATTTAATTTCCCCAGTAACCGTCCTGACTTCCATGCCTCTGAGGAAGTTAACTGAAAGCTCACTAAAATAATCCTGTTAGCTTTAAAGGTGATTCTGGATTCCTTCCGCCTTCCTCCTTTCCTTTTCATGCTGCATCAGACTTGCAGGGCCATCTCCTTCAAACTGCCATTTTGATCACTGCAAATCCCTTTTTTTCTTAGGAGCTGACCTTGGTCCTGAAAGTCCAGACAACCTCCAGCTAAAAAAGTATAGCACAATTGATATATTTGCAAGTTAATGTATTTCCTTGTTTCGGGAAGGGGGAGCAGAATTAATTTTCCTAAAGAATGTGACTTTCTGTCACTGACTTTCAGGTGGCCTGTTCCTGAGCAAGAAAATGTCAAAGTCAGATTACAAATCAAAAATCAATAGGTTGGAAATAAGGATAGTGCTGAAAATAGTTACTTTGCTTTGCTTTACCATGGCTATGTCAACCTTGAAAGGCTGGATTGGGGCTGTGGCATGTGGTTGCCACGGCCCCAATCCAGCGCAAAGGGACCAGTCTCTAGAGTAGGGATGTAAAGAATATTCTCCAAAATTCAAAAATTAGGAGAAAAATGCCAGTTTCGACAAATTCTCTAACATGTAGGAGAGGAGAAATTCTGAGTAATTCTCGATCAATGAGTAAGAATTTTATTTTTAATAATTTCAAAATGAAGGGAAGAGATAAATTTTGAGCTGACAAATTCGACCTCCAGGATTTGGGTCTTTTGCA
>NW_024809647.1:0-3088 GCF_019175285.1 Sceloporus undulatus | reverse complement strand
CTTGGCTTCCAGAGAGAGTTCTGTCTTGATCTGCTTTAGAACCCATTTGTTTGGCCTTTTGGCTGTCCATGGGATCCTTAGCACTTTTCCCCACCATCGCATCTCAAATGAGTTGATTTCCTTGCTGTTGGCTTTCTTAACTGTCCAGTTCTCACATGTGTATAAAGTGATGAGGAATCCCATGACTTGGACAGTTCTAGTTTTAGTGCTCAGTTGTTTATCTTTAGGATCTCGTCTAGTTCTTCGCTGCCCTCCCCATCCCTAGTCTTCCTCTGATTTCTTGACTGCAGTCTCCATTCTGATCAATGCTTGATCCAAGGTACAGGAACTCTTTAACTATTTCGATTTATTCACTTATAAGTTGAATTTATGCAGCTTCTCCATGGTCGCTATTTTTGTTTTCTTTATGTTCAGCAGTAATCCTGCCTTTACACTTTCACATCAGCCCTTTTTACATCATATACAAACAGTTACTCGAACATCTAAGCAAAGGCCTGACTTTCAGAGTCACACCACTGATCACAACACAGATAGTGGTTTCATGGGCACATACATGTCATCACACACCTCATCCCTTTGCTGTTTTGCTTCTTTGTGTGCGAGGATCTGTTTCTCTCACAATTTTTCTTCCTTGCTGATTTTTCTCTTTCTATCCCCATTGCATTTCTCTCTATTAATCTCCCACTTCATTTTCTCTCTTTCTCTCCTCTCCCTCCATGTTTTCCTTTTGTATGAGAAAAAAGAAACTACGTTCCTGACACTCTAAGACTTATCCCTCCCTCACAGACACACAAGTCATTAAGTGCATGTCTGCATCCATTTGGAAAATGGTCTATATGTCCACTGCCCCTCCCCAAAACATGGGAGATTTCAGGCGTATGTAATGAGAAGTAACATCCTCGATAGCAACATCACACATTATAACTTTTGTAGATCAGAGAGTGAGGTGGTTTACACAGAATTCAACCCCATTACATGAATGAGCCACATTTTCTTTCTTTAATGTGTTTATTGCACTTACATTCCTGCTTTTCTCCCAAAATGAGGTTCAAGGTGGCTTACAAGCATTTTTAAAATATTCAACTAAAACATTAATTAACAAAAGCTATAAAGAAATTAAGCGTCAGCATTGAAAACATGACTAAAACACTGAAAACAAAAACGTATTTAAAACAGTTCTTATATATACAGTATATATCTACAGGGAGAGAGCTTACCGTGTCACACACTGCAGCTCACTAGTTAAAATCCCAAAGCCTGCCCAAATAGAAATACCTCCATCTGCCAGAAGAAAGACAGGAGGGAAGGAGCCAACCGAACTTTCTGTGGAGCCAAGTCCTCCTTTTGGGATCAGCCACAGATAAGGCTCTCTCCTGAATACTTACTAACCATGTCTGTGAGGATGGTAGGACTGTGAGGAAGCCCTCCCTTTAGATGTCAATGTACACCTTGGTTTATATCAAGAGATACAACCTTTCCCATATTAAGAACAAATGCTTTATGCTCACAGATGCAGTTTCCCATCTCCACTCCTGCTTTCTCATACCTTGGAAGAAGAGATGGGTCATTCCTTCTATGGACTTAAACAGATCTCTGTGACATCCAAACATGAACAATGTGATTTCCCTAAATGCAACTTGACAAAAGCCAACCAAATATGAACTAAGGTATCAGATCTTGGTTTGTTTTAACCAGAGTTTACCCATAAAAAGCAAAGCTGTGGCTTCTCCAAAGGATTCTTTAAAATTGAGTAGGTGGAGCTAATTAGTTTGAGTCTTAATACTATTGTAGGGAGGAAGGAAGCCTCCGATCTGACCTAAATGCATTGCTGATCACTTCTATCCTGACGGTCTTCAGTAAAGTTATTTTGTTTATTCAATTAAAAAAAAGGGAAGCAAATGCTTTCAAGCCCCTTCTCCAGCAAACAAAAAGAGGAGGGCAGAGTATGAGAGCTCAAGGCTCATATACTATTCATGTCACAAGAAACCATGGTTTCCCATTACAATAATACCAGGGCAGCATGTACATTAGATAGGGATTTAAGCACCAAATGCTGAAAAACACACTCAGTAGCACACAGAAGATATAAGAAAAATTGTCTCATGGAGCAGGTCAGTGTCACCAAGTGTGGAAGAAGAAGAAGAAGAAATGTTTTATATACTGTCTCATATGGAGATCTCTGGTCAGCTCTATCAGTAACAGACTTCCCTCGGGTGATATCCTCCTGGCATTTTAGACTACAAATCCCTATCAGTTCCTAAAGTGGAATGATAGACACAAGTTACTGTTCAAAATATCTAGAAGATTGGGGAAAGCTCTGACTGACTTTTCAGGGACAGGGATAGATCTTCCTTAGCTTCCTTTCTACATAAGATCCTACACAAAAACTGAACACAGAACTTCCTACATGCAAAGCATGAACGCTGTCAGTGCATTAGAGCACCTTTCTTGCAATGTGGTAAAAACACATACCAGGACCTATAACTGTAGAACAGGAGATCCATGATTTGGAGGTGAAGAAGGGACACCCTTTTTTCAGCATGAGATTAGCCCACATGGACAGTAAGAAAATGCTTAAACAGAGAGGTTACAGGTTTTTATTAAATAGGGTACTGAAGATGTCACAAGCTTTAGGCTGAAATCATTTGTGACCACTGATGACAAGGGCAATGACTGACACACGAACAGCCACATCCCACCCAATACTTTAAAAGGAAGCACCAGGGGATGGGGGTGGAAGATCACTCTCCGTCTACCATTTATTACTATTCTGAGAATACAGTCATTCATTCGCTGTCACCCACTGACCGCAATTCTCTGCATGGAATAGAATTTGCTGGAAATACAAAACACAGTACAACAGGGATTCAACAAAACAGTGATGAAAAACAGCAAAGAGAAAACCAGAAACAGGGAATGAACCTATGGCCAACTTCTGGCAGAGTTGTGTCAGAGATTCCTAGAGAGAACATCTCTATCGAAACCCCAAATAATCAAAGCCACAAAAGTCAAAGCCGCAAACGTAGAAGGCCAACTCTATACCATAAAGCTAAAAAGCAGCTTCATATATTTTTGTGCTAGAAAAGGG
>NW_024809646.1:0-3089 GCF_019175285.1 Sceloporus undulatus | reverse complement strand
CTTTTGACTTCGTAGGAGCCAATGTATTTATTTTCTCCATTTGTTTGGGGAGGGAGAGGAAGAGGGAAGACCTCTGCTTCTTTTTTTAAGAGTTATGATGGATGCCTGCTTGCTCACACTCTCTCGCGCGCTTGGCAGAGCAAGAAAGAAAAAGTAAACTGTGATGGAGGCTTTTTTTCTTTTCCTTTTTAAAAGAAAGTCACACAGATCTCCTCAATGGCTTCCCCTTCCTCCATTCTCCCCATGTTGTGCTCACATCCAGTGTTCGCCTGAGGATGCAGCATGGCTGGCTGCCGGTTCCTCCCCTTATGGTGGCATCACATTTTGCACCTGTGTACCATTCCCGGTCTGTGCTTGGAACCCCTTGTTACTCACCTGAGATGCAAAGAATACGAAACGGAGGGAGGCAGGTAAGCAGGCAGGGCCTCCCTTTGTCCTCCAGATGCGTTTGGCCAGAAGCTCCCATTTCCTTCAGAGAAATAGAAAGATGGCAATCGTCCCCCTTCCCTTGATGGTTGTTCATCGCCCTTTTTCTGAGCATTGTACAATTGTCTTTCCTCCTTGGGCCTTTTCTCCCCTCATCCCCTCCCCCCCCAAATACCTGGCCCTTTCCAAGGAAATTTGTTACCTGTCGGCCATAGATTGCAAGCAGAAAACAGATCCCCCCACCCCCCACATCTCAGCTTGCCCTCTGCCTCTCTCCACTCTTTGAATGGACCAGGTCAGTGCAACTTCTCTTGAGTAGAATAAAGGAAGATACTTCTCACCACTTTCGCTCTGTCGTAAAATCGGTTCTGGGTTCTCTTGGGGTGTGTGTGTGTCTGTGAAATACAACTGAATTCTTTGGCTCTTTTCAGAGCTGGCAAGTCACAGCGCTACCTGCAAGTAGGTACCTTTTGGGAGGCAATAAGCGCAGTGACGTTTTGGAAATAAAGTTCTGTATGTACTGAAGTAGAAGTCAAGCACATGTATAAAGTGAGGGAAGGCTTTGGGGCCAAAATGATGGATTTTGATCTGGCCTGTGGATAAGCCAAAGGGAAAACTTATGGGGTTGGACTGGATGGCCCTTGTGGTCTCTTCCAATTCTACAATTCTATGAGTCTAGTGGCATGTAACAAAGGATCATAAAATCATAAAGCTGGAAGAGACCACAAGGGCCATCCAGTCCAATCCCCAGAATATACTGTAGTGGCACTACTACTTACACTATACTTTTATTGATGCAGCCTAAAATCGCATTGGCCTTGTTAGCTGCCGCATTGCACTTCTGGCTCATGTTCAACTTGTGGTCTACTTGGCCTCCCAGATCCCTTTCACACATAGAAGTCTCTCGTTCAGCCAGGTGTCTCCCATAATCCTGTATCTGCATTTCATTTTTCTTCCCTAAGTGCAGTACTTTACATTTCTCCCTGTTGAATTTCATTTTGTTAGCTTTGGCTCAGCCTTCAAGTCTATTCAGGTCGTTTTGAATTTTGGTCCTGTCCTCTGGAGTATTAGCTGCTACTCCTAATTTGGTGTCATCTGCAAATTTGGTCCTCCAAGTCATTGATAAAGATGTTGAATAGCCCTGGGCCAAGGACAGAGCCCCACTGGACACCCCACTGGTCACTTCTCTCCAGGATGAAGAGGAGCCATGGCTGAGCAGCCTTTAGGTTCAGCTGGTCAACCAATTCCAAATCCATGTAACAGTTGCCTTGTCTAGCCCACATTTCACTAGTTTGTTTGCAAGAATATCATGGAGAACTTTGTCAAAGGCCTTACTGAAATCAAGATATACTGTATCCACAGCATTCCCTTCATCTAACAAGCTGGTAATTTTATCAAAGGATGTGAAGGTTGGAGCAAACGAAAACTATGCAAAAAAAAAACCCTGCAAAATTCCTGCAGATGTAACGTTTTGTGCTTACACTAAAGGTTGGATGGATAAGAAGGACAGGTTGCATACCTGTAACGGTATTTCTTCGAGTGGTCATCTGCGAATACATACAAATGGGTTTTACTGCGCCTGTGCAGTACTGTCGTAAACTTCTGGAATCACTGGGCAAAGTACACTTTGCAACAAAATGCAACTTTTTGGCGGTAGCTCCACCCACCCGTTATAAGGCCCCTGCCTTCCCGCTCTTTCCCCAGTTCCAAACCTTTTCGCCACGTAAGCGACTTGCAATGAGCCAATCAAGAGCAGGACACTGAGGGGACGGACGGGCGGGATTTGTATGTATTCGCAGATGACCACTCGAAGAAATACCATTACAGGTATGCAACCTGTCCTTCTTCTTCGTGGTCTCTGCGAATCATACAAATGGGTATAGACTGACAAGCTTGAGTAAGCGGCGGAGGGAGTGTCCTGAAACCAGGAGTGTCTCAACAAAAGTGCTTTATTGATTACAATAAAGTATTAACCCAAAGAGCATGTGGTCATTATTTTGAAATAAACCAAAACCCATGCCCCAGGCACATAGTATGCATGAATAAATAATGCATACATAAAAACTGCATAAACAGAGCAGAAACACACAGTAACCTGCATAATAATTTGCAACGGCAAGGGTGCAATATTTCAGAAATTGCATAAATACAGAAACAATGTGGTCAGTCAAAACCTGCATAATGGAAGGGTTGCATAATTAAAATTTCCTGAGATTGAACAACAGTGAAATTTGAACTCTGTGGGCAATACATCATGACATATAAATCTCACATTAATGTAGCCCTGAGAACAGTACAGTCCTTCCAAACACTGTGTCCCGTTTGGCCCTTGTGTCCAGCCTGTAATGTTTAATAAAGGTCATTGGCTGGGACCAAACCGCAGCTTTACAGACATCCTCCAAGGGAACCCCAGTCAAAAAAGTGGAGGATGCCGCTACCGCCCTGGTGGAATGGGACCGAACCCTGGCAGGAGGAGGTCTACCCAGCAGTTGATAGCAGAGGTGGATGGTTTCCGCCACCCATTTTGAGAACCTCTGCGGCGATACCGGCAGACCCTTCCTTGGTTCCGAGTAGCACTGGAACAGTCTCTCGGAGCAGCTCGAACCCGGCGTTCTGTCCAAGTAGAAGGCCAAAGCCCTCCTAACGTCCAGTGAATGCAAAGT
>NW_024809645.1:0-3089 GCF_019175285.1 Sceloporus undulatus | reverse complement strand
TGGTTACAAACTTGGATTAAGCTGGAGAATTGTGCAGCGTTAGAACTGGAAGGGGAACAATTGAGGTTTGGCTGGCATGCCTTTTTATGCTATGGGGAACTTGAGAAAAATCGAGATTTTAATAATCATCCCATCAGAAAAGCATTGCTAGGAACATGGAAAAGGATTTACATTCACTTACCGACCTGGACATCGCCCCAAGAGGCTTTCTTTGGGAGATGGCACTCCCAGGATAAGTGGTTAACATATAGAAATCTATTAGAAAAAAACAATCAGGGAGTGCCCTCTATAAAATGCAAAGATAGTTTAAAGGAAGAAGGCTTTGAGCTCACTTGGTTTAACTGTATTCAACTAAGACAAAGATTAAAAAATGATTTAAAGACCAAGGGTATCGAAACAGAATTTAATGAGTTAGACAAAATTCTTTGGCAACCCGATAAAAATAAGGTTGGAAAACTTTACAAACTGATTTTAAAGAGAGTATTAGAACACAACACTGTTAAAGAATATATGATTAAATGGTCTAAAGATTTGGGTACAACAATTAATTATGACGAATGGCAAAAGGCTTGGTTGAGGACGAATAAATTCACAGTGGCACAAAGTTTAAAGGAAAACCATCTTAAGATAATGAACAGATGGTATATTACACCATGGAGGTTAAAAAAGATGTTTAATTCTAGTGAAGGGATGTGCTGGAGATGTAATAAACAAAAAGGGACGATGTACCATATGTGGTGGGGTTGCAAAGAAATTAAAACATTCTGGAAAGTTGTTCATATCTCAATGCAAAAAATCTTAGGAGTCAATTTTTTAATGGATCCAAAGCTATACCTTCTTAATATAACCACGATACTAAAAACGGAAGAGTCAAAGTGCTGGAGAATCTCGCTGTATCTGATTACAGCAGCCAGAGTAGAGATAGCCAAAAGGTGGAAATCTCAGCAGATTCCGTCATGGGAAATCTGGATGATTAAAGTAAATGAGTTCAGAGAACCGGACAGGCTATCTGGTATGGTACAAAACCGTGATGGAAAGAAAAGAAGGGAAAGTTGGGAGAGGGTATTGCAACATATGAAAGAGCACTGGGAAATTAATGTATCATTAATTAGTCACTAAATGGATCCAATACCCTTGTTTGAGTTTTTATTGCTTTTCAGGGAAAGTGTTAACACATGGTATCTATGTATGTTTTGATGTTTTACTTTCTTCATTATTTCCCTCTCTACTTTCTCCTTCTGTTATCAGTCTCCAACAACTCTGAGAAAACGAAGGATAGATCTCTTATTTTGACTGCAAGATAGAAAAGCCTTTTACTTTGAGGATTTCCCTCAATTCGGCAATAAATGAAGAACCAGTTACAAGATACAGTCTTATACATGGATTCAAGCATACACGGTTTGAAAATGTTCCCAAAAAGTATAAATTTACCTTGATGTTCCATTTTTTATAAGGGACACCATTTTGCTATGTCATTATACTTAATGGGACTTGAGCATACACGGATTTTGTTATACACGGGGGATCTTGGAACCAAACCCCAGCGTATAACAAGGGTCCACTGTACCTTGTTGTAAGCAATTGTACTCTTAGAAAATAAGTAGTGATAAAACTGTATCAATAGGATTATATTTTGTTGTATTTAAGATAATCTAAGAAACAGATATTGCTTTCTTTAATCAGACGGTAGCTGTATTATGTGATAACATCAGCCTATGATTGTTTGTGTTGAGTCTTAGATTGCAAATGAGAGACAACATATTGAATATAAGGTATATATTATTTATCTGATGATAGATAGTAAATAAGGGTAGAAATGTGGATAGGAAGTTTACATGGCCTCAGCATCCCATTCCGGAAAATCAGCGGCTCCGACGTTGGGATACATAAAAGAAGTTTACTATGACGTTGAAAACGGATGAGGCAAGTAAAGTTTTCATAAATGTATGTTTTTATTTCTTTCTGAAAAACCAATAAAGATTATATAAAAAATAAAATAAAATGAAAAGTGGATTAAGGCAAAGTTGCCCTCTTTCCCCTTTATTATTTATATTAGCAATGGAAGCGTTTGCAAATATGATTCGGGATCAGAAGAGATAAAGGGATATGAAATAGATAAAGAAGAGATGAAGTTGGATTCATTTGCAGATGATGATCCTCTGATAATGACACAGAAACCGAATCAAGCTGTAATTAAGTTATTGGAAGTATTTCAGACATTTGAAAACATTTCTGGGCTTAACTTTAATATGGATAAATCAGAGATAATGTTTATGGATACGAATTGGCCGGAACAAAAAGAAACCCAAATTGTGTCAGGATTGAAATTGGGGATTAAAAATGTGAGATATTTAGGTGTAAATTTTCCAATTAAGTTAGATAATATTGTACAAGGTAATTATAATCAATTAAGGGGAAAAATTAATAATCAAATTTCTAAATGGACAAGTAAAAATGGGAAAATGTTAACAAAAATTAGAATGTTTAAAATGATGGTACTACCAAAGTTTTTATATTTATTTCAAACTATCCCAGAAATAATCCCTAGTAAAGTTTTAAAGAAATGAGATAGGTCAATATTAAAATGGATATCGGGGAATTAAAAAGACAGATTATCTAAGGCATTATTATATGAGCATGAAAGTAATGGAGGATGGGGAGCTCCATCACTCGAATGATATTTTGAGGCAGTTCAATTGCTAAGAATGGCAGACGCCGCCATGCCCCCCACGCCACCGGGGAAGTGGCTGGAGGACTCTGCCCGTTGCTGCCGCTGCGGCATTCTCTCCCGCCGGGAGGAGGCCCGTGGGAGCGGCCTCTTTAAAGCCGGCTCACCGGCCCCCGAGGGAAGACGCCGCCACGTCCCCCACGCCACCGGGGAAGTGGCTGGAGGACTCTGCCCACTGCTGCCGCTGCGGCATTCTCTCCCGCCGGGAGGAGGCCCGTGGGAGCGGCCTCTTTAAAGCCGGCTCACCGGCCCCCGAGGGAAGACGCCGCCACGCCCCCCACGCCACCGGGGAAGTGGCTGGAGGACTCTGCCCACTGCTGCCGCTGCGGCATTCTCTCCTGCCAGGAGGAGGCCGGTGGGA
>NW_024809644.1:0-3089 GCF_019175285.1 Sceloporus undulatus | reverse complement strand
TATCATACAGGTAGAGCTTTTTTGAGTTAACAATAAGGAAAGTTAAGTCTGTTACACTGTGTAACTGTCTCAGGAGTGCTCAACAGTGCCATTGGTATTGTTGAAATCATAGTCATATGTATAGTATCCACAGACACAACCGTAGCCCTCAGGTTTAGGGGCATCACTGCATGATGCCAAACTAATCACATGTGTTTTGCTGACCTTGTAATGTGTATGCCAGAACTTTATTCATTGGAAGAACAAAGGACTTGGATCCATGGTGTATTGCCTTCATCCATTATTTTAGAAGCATAGTTCTGTTGCTGTTATGTGGCGTCAAGTCAATTCCAATTTATGATACTCCAATCTAGGGTTTTCTTGACACAGTATATTCAGAGGGGGTTGCCATTGCCCTCATCTAAGGCTGAAAGTGTATGACTTTCCCAGTGGGCTTCCATGGCCAAGCATTGATTTAAAACCTGGTCTGCTGGCATCTTAATCCATCACACAACGCACTACATCAAGTTGACTCTCCTATAACACACCTCTTGTCAGGGATGATGGGAGTTGTAGCTCTTCACCTCTGGCTCGAACTCACCACCTTGTTACGCACCGGCACTGACCAGTTTTGGTCAGTGGTTAAAGCTTTGCTCTAAAGCAGCAGAGTTACAGAGAACAGGCTGAAGACCCTGACAAACTCTCCAAGCCTTCTCACTCTTGCTTCCACAGAAGTCTTCACACTTCTTCAGGATCCAGCTGGCTCTTGTATCTTCACCCAAGACACCAGACAACTCAGTAGTCTTATATAAAAGATCTACTTTATTCTACTATATACAGCTCCAATACAACTCCTCACTACTACCCACAAAATACATTGGGATTCATAGCCATTATTATAATCATTGGAAAATACCACCCACTCTTGTCAGTTTCCACCCAGTGGGCGTGTACAACCATTTCATTGGTTCTCTTGTTTCATCCCATAATTAATGATTTTATCATCTTAGCCTTGTCCACTTTAACAATTCTCAGGTGTGTTCAATTATCCACTTTGCATTTTTGTCCTTGGCATTTAGGACTTGTTAATTACATTACCTTTTACACCTGTGTGGTTCCTAATTGCTTTTGCTGAGTCATCCTGACTCTCACATACAAGTTTTATTTCATTCACTGTATATCCCATGTTGCTTTTTCCTTAACACCTCTCCCCTGCCTTTTCTCCTGGAATTGAAGGGAAATGATTACATTTTTAAAAAATTAACAAATTGAAAATATCCCTTCAAGATTTATAGCCCAAACGGCAGCAGAAAGTACCAATAGAACACTAACCATCACTCAAAATTAAAGTGTCTTATGGATATACAATTATTTGTGTCCTGAGGTGGCAACATCTCTTAGGTGCACAGATGCATTTCAAACACTTCTCCAAGTTTATTTAATGAGATTTGTGTACATGGCAGAGCCAGGAGTGCTCCTGTTGAAGCTGATTCCACCCTTTCATTTGCTACAATGACTGAGTAAAAGAAAAATAATCACAAAACCTAGAGAAGAAAGGAGTGCATTTAAAGGCTTGGCAAAACATGGAGGAAGACTAGTCTTGGAACAATAACAAATCATTTTAAAGCATAGCTTTCCAGTTGCAGCCTTGGAGGAAGTCACACATATGGTAAAACTTGCGTCTGAACCAAGATGATGGATTGTTCTATTATTGTCAACAACAACAAAAGGTCTGTAAAGATGAAAGCATCACAGACTTAGAGTAACTACTAAGGAAGATCAAGGAAGAAAGTGCAAAGGCAGGCTTAATGCTGAATATAAAGAAAACAAAGATAATGATCATGGAGAATTTACAGAAATTCAACCTAGACAATGAGTGGGGACTGCAGTCAAGAACTCATAAGAAGTCTGAACAGACAGGCCACAATAAAGCTGCTTCGGGTCACTTTGGTGTGGTCCAGTCCTTAGGACTGGAACGAGGCTTTGGCGTGGCTTCCAGCCTCTTAGGACACATGCATCATTTAAACAGCATACCTCCACAGTGACCCAAAGCAGTTTTATTTTGGCCTGTCTGTTCGGGCCCTAAGAATGGGGACGGCAGCTATGAAAGAACTAGAAAAGATGCTAAAATGTAAAGATATACAATTAAGCACAAAAGATAGAATTGTACAAGCCATTGTACAGTGTGCCCTAGCTATCAGTGGGGGATATGCCCATTGAAAAAGCCAGGGCTTGCCATCAGTAGAAGCTCAAACCATGGATGGCAAGCCTGTGGTTGGCATGAGTGCACTGTATTCCTTATTACCATTCCTTAACTGCAAGAACTGGACAGTTAAGAAAGTGGTTAGGAAGAAAATCAATTCATTCGAAATGTGGTGCTAGAGAAAAATGCTGAAGATACCAGGGACAGCCAAGAAATCAAACAAATGGGTGCTAGAACAGATCAAACCAGAAATCTCTCTGGAAGAAGATGACTAGACTAAGGCTGTCATACTTTGGCCACATCAAGAGAAGGCACAGCTCATTGGAAAAAACAATAATGCTAGGAAAGGTGGACAGAAGCAGAAAGAGAGGAAGGCCACAAACTAGATGGATGGCCTCTATAAAAGATGTCACAGGTTTGAATGTGCAGGAACTGAGCAGAGCAGTGGAGGCCAAGGAATCTTGGAGATGTCTCATTGGTCAAGATTGACTCATGGATGAATAACAACAACAAAAAGATGAATTAGAAGGTTGTTGCTCCTGTCAGAACAGAGGTACTGTACTCTCTTCTTTGGAAGGCGTGCTTTTTTTCAAGGCTTGGAGAAAATTATATCCATTATATCCAACAATTATATCTATAGTATTTCTAGAACATTTGCTACAATTTAGGAATTGTTGTTGTTGTTGTTATTGATAATGATGGATATCAAGGCTGAGCATACAAGGGGCAGGTGAAAACAGGAACGTATGTCTGAATAGTGTAATCCTACTTTCAAGTGAGGAAAGCTTTATTTTATATAAGTTCTGCTCAAGGAAACAAAATGTTTTGGGCCAATGCTGTTGCTGCTGTAATATGAAAATAAGATCAAAGAAATGTGAATTAATAAAAACTATTCTGCTTGTAATGT
>NW_024809643.1:0-3089 GCF_019175285.1 Sceloporus undulatus | reverse complement strand
GGCTTCAAGCCCCAAGGACACCCCTTTTCAGGCTGCGGGGAAGCGGTGTTTTGCCGCTTCCCCGCAGCCTGAAAAGCAGCGGATCGGGGCCTCAGCGGCTGCCGTTCTGGCCACTGAGGCCCCAATACACCGGGGGAAGGGGCGTGTACAGCCCACCTCAAATAGGCGGTCTGTAACCCGCCCACGATTGGAATAACAGAAGTGGGAGCATGAACTATATAACAATACATTATATTTAAAATGGAACTTGCTCCTTATTACTTTCTAAAATTCACTGTCAGGAGACACCTCAAAATAAAAAGAAACTTAATGCTTCATGTTTCCTTGAAAGCTTTCAGCATCACTTATGTGCAATTGAAATGGTCACTTATGAGACAGAGATATGTAATAGTCAGTTATGATGACAGACAACCAGGGTATAAAAAGGCAATCTTGATGGCAAAGAAGGACCAGATATCAAAAAACAAAACAGTAATATTTTGAAAAAGAAAACCAAAAAAGAAGTGAATGTTTATAAAGAAATGTGAAATTAATTTTTTGTTTTAAGTGAAGAAGGGATATAGTCCATTTAAAAGAGTAAACACAGAGAAAGAACTCATCATAAATCAAAGACTTCCAAGAAAAGCTGTCCATTGGCCATTTGTTGAGATATATTAAGAAAATAGTGATTCCCTTGGTGGCCATGCCCCAAAGATAGTTCAAAACTGAAAAAATCCTTTATCTCTTACTGAGGTCTGTAAAGATTACAGTGAAAAATGCATGTGAATTCTCACAATTTCCCCCTTCTAATAATTTCCCCACAATTCTGCATTTTCCATCTAGCTTCATCCCTTTTTAAGGAGTCTCTTATTTAACAATAGTGCTGGAGACACTGTGGCTTTAGATGAGAATGGTGAATTGGTAGCTGGATTTGATATTATGAACTGGGTTACTTTCCCAAACCAATCCTTCAGAAGAGTGAAAGTAGGAAGGATGGATCCAGAGGCTTTCGTGGGCAGAGGGTTCATAATTAATGAAGAGGCTATCACATTGCACAGCATCTTTAATCAGGTGGGATCTATGTAAAAGTTACAAAATGCAAAGGTAGATCAGAAAGTTTTGTTGCATTGTTTCCAAGTGGTGACCTATCTTTGCAACACAGGGTCTTCATGTAGTTCCTTTACACTGGCCCTACCAAGTCTTACAGGTGAAGCAGATGGGCAGGAAGGAGCGGCAAGAAGCTACTCCCATCCCAATTGGCCCTGGGCTGCAGTGAATACATTTTGCAGCCCTAAGGGCGCCTCCTGCCACAGCCCCAAATAGGAGTGGAAAAGATCCACTCCTTTTGGAGCCAGATTTGGGCCTGTTTAGGCAACCCCAGAACAGCCCCAGGGGGTGTGTATTGTGTAAACGCCCCAAGTGGCCAGAAGCTGTCCCCGTCTGTCCATCTGTTTCAGGCCTTAGTCTTAATCTGATCTTTTGACTACAGTGTCTACTTTACTTTATAACCAATCCAAGGTGTAGAAAAACTTTAATTAGCTCCCTTTTAGGATATGTAAACGTTCTGCATATTTTTGTTTTCATAATATTCACCTGTAAAATTTTTTTTGCATTTCCTCTCTTTATTCATGTTATTAATCTTTCCAGCAGTTTTTCCATTTTCCACTAGTAATAGAGTATCTTCTGAATATCTGAAAATATTTAGATTTCTTCTTCCAGTTTTAACTGCTCCTGAGTCCTATTCTGGTGTGTGAAATATCAGAGGAATATAGCTTTGTGATTATTATACCCTCTTTGAACCTTTCAGAAGAACAACGGTAAAGCTTTTTCAACAGCTCGGCTCATGTGGTCAAATGTGCATTTCCAAAACCAATGATATTGCATAGAGTATTTCTTTTATTGTTGTTAACATGGACGTCTGAGGCACTTTCTCTCATTTTCATGGATAGGTGCTCCCTGTTTCTTTGTGTAATGATAAATGCCATCTAGGTAACAGCAAAAGAATGAGAGAAGGAGAGCCATTTTGCTGCTATGATTGCATTTCATGTCCAGATGGGAAGATTTCAGACCAAAAAGGTAGACAGTCTAATATGTAGTTTTTATTTTATCTTTCATTTCTTTTGCTTTACTGAATATTTAGTTATTTAAATATAGACAGATAGCTATAAGAATAAAAACCTGCCAGTTTTGTTTTTTTTTCTTGTACATCAACAGAATTCCAGTGGCATTCTCTTTCTGTGATGTTCAATATCAGGTTGCAAGATTCCTCATAGATTTTCAGGAAGAGAAATTAATACTTCATGTGAGCATACGTTTATGCACATTTTTTCTGTACTGAAATATGCCACATGCCTTAGGAATCTACATATCTCTTAGATGAGCTATGATTTATCCTGCCACAAGTCAAAAGTGGTATGATATTGATATTTACAGAGATAAATTCAAACCCAATGAATTTTTCCCCCATCTCTAATAACAAACATGGAGCACCAACCTGGAAGGAGAGATTAATTACCGTTGACATGACCCACATCTATGGAACTTCCACCCCTATTTCAAATTAATCAGTTTTATGTGATTGAGGTAGAACAATATTATTGATATAACTCACAGTAAGAGCAACAAATATAGTAGTGAATCTATATTTGGCTAAGGATGACAAACATAAGAAGAAAAATGAGGATGTCATTCATTTACTTGCTTTTTTTGTTACATTTCCATCTTGGCTTTCCTAACAAGGCAACATCCATGTTTCCCTTTATTGCTATTCACTTTAGCCTCACATTAATCTTGATAGAGGTTAAGCTAAGAAGCAGTTGCTGGATGAGGTTTACAGGTGATTTTCTTTTTTTAAAAAAAAAATTAGTCTTTACAAGTTTAGAACCATGAACACAACATAAGTCATCTATTAGTTCCAGTACATTCATATACAATCTTTCAGGTATCTTGAGCACAATATTATAGCAGTATATTTTGAAAAATAACATAAACTTGAGTTTCTTCATTTTGTTATTATCACTGATATAAATATTGCCTTATTTTCCATTCAAATAACTTCCTTCCCAATGAGGTTCTTGTTTATAAGTTACCACAATTATCTGCAAATCACA
>NW_024809642.1:0-3089 GCF_019175285.1 Sceloporus undulatus | reverse complement strand
ATGACAATGAAGTGTTGGGAGTGTCCTTTTGGCCCCGACCGTGGAAGCCCTGCCTCCCTGTACCAGGTGACATCCTAGGTGGGGACGCTACTTCCAGTGTGGTGCTGTGGTCTGAGTGACTCTGGAAATCAGGCTTCAAATTCCTGCTCAGCCATGGAAACCAGTAGGTGACTTTGGATAAGTCACACCCTCTCAGCTTCAGAGGAAGACAAAGTCAACCCTTTCAGAACAAATTTTGCCACAGAAACCCAGTGATAGGTTCACCTTAGGGATGCCAGAAGTCAGAAATGACTTCAAGGCACACAACACCAACAACAACACTTTGAGAGTGAAACACTATTTGTTCTTCTTCCTCAGGCAAGAGAATGCATTGGGCCAGGCCTTAAAAATCTAGATCTTGATTTGTTGCTGACCTGCCAAGTGACTGTACAACACTGTAGTTCAGGGGTAGGCAACCTGCGGCCCGCGGGCCGGATGCGGCCCGGCGAGGCCTTGGGACCGGCCCCAGCCTGGTCCTGCCGCCGACTGCCACCGGGGCCTTTGGACTCTCGCACGCAGGGGCAAGGGGGGCAATTGTCTATAGACGCCTCAGAAACATGCATTTATATTAAAATTTTTACAAAAAATCAGCAAATTTTTTTGCGTATCCTCCACTTTTTTTTAAAAAGTGTCCACCATTTGAAAATTTTGTCCTACATTTGTCCTGGTTTATTTATTTATTTAATTTTTAAAAAAATTATTTCATTATTTATTTTTTGGCTTCGGCCCCCCAGTTGTCTGAGGGACAGCAACCTGGCCCCCGGCTCAAAACGATTGCCTACCCCTGCTGTAGTTACTCTTATTCTGGCTGTCACTTTGGGGTCTCTGTTTTCTGTTCTGATATGCCATGCAGGACCTGGACAAAAGTCACCCCACCACCACCTTCTGAGTGCATGGAGACTTCTGATGGATTTTCCCTGTTTTCCACAGCTTTGCCCTGAAATTAGGAAAGTTGGGGAAAGCCACAGTGTTTTCCCCCAAACCCTGGGTGTTGGTGTGGAGTTTTATGGCATGTGCACAGCTGGATCAGGGCCCAATCTATTTTGTAGCTTATGTTTGGCCTCTGCATTAGGTTGAGTATAATGTAGAGGTTAAATTTCATATAATAAAATATGGAGGTATTTTAAAACTGTTCAAATAAATTTTGACATTAAAAATGCCTTTATTGGCACTTTGGCAAGTACTGTATTGTGTGACATATCGACATTATTTGAATTGTTCCTCTTTTTTTCCTGGATGACTAAGACAATTTCTTCTTCTTCTTCTTCTTCTTCTTCTTCTTCTTCTTCTTTGTTGCTTTGCATATCAAGGGCATAGAGTCAAAAGAAGCAACTGAAGGGATTATTAATGCCACAAAATATATCAAAACAATTCTCAGCAGACTTTGCTCTCTATGTTCATATAGGATGGAGAAATGACTGAAAATAACCTTTGAGCTTTGTAATCACTTAATGCCATATGTTTCCAGAGCAGTTTAGAAAGACAAGAGAGAGAGTGAGAAAGTTTATTAAAATCAGCTTTGGTCTTATAATTTTTGAATCAATGAGATGTAATAAACTATCTTTAGGGAGTCCAGAATATATAATGATAACAGGCCTATGAGTATGATTGTATAATTCCCCTTTTTTCCATCTTGCCTTTTTACTTGGGCTCCATCTGTTATCTTTCCTGCTTCTAGATTAGGGTAAATGATACTGCTATTCACAGTACCAACTGGAGTCTCCTGGCCCCTGCTAACATTCTTGATACAGAATTGTCACTGTAATTCGTCTTTGTACTTTCTTTCCTGTTTCAGGCACTTGAGAGAATTACCCAATGGGTCTCCCTGTTGTGAGAAAAACCTGAAACAGTATGTGTATTGCAGTCAGAATTATTCTTGATAAAAGCAGCAGTTGGCAAATTTGGCACAGTGAGATCTGACTCACATCATCTCCTGAAAACTTTAACTGAGACAACAAGGAGAGAGAGAGAGAGTGTGTGTGTGTGTGTGTGTGTGTGTGTGTGTGTGTGTGTGTTTCACAAACAAAAAGGCTCCTGTTCCTCTTCAGAATTACCTTGGAGCCTGGAAATAAAATGGCGATTCTTTTAGAAGGAGTATTTGAAAATGAAACTGTTTCCTTCAAACAACCAACCAAAAAATTACAGATGAATGTTCTTCACCATTTTTAGATTTTAATATACTGTGTGTGTGTGTGTGTGTGTGTGTGTATATATATATATATATATATACACACACACACTAAAAAAAAATAGGACTATAGAAAGAGTGACAAGAGCTCAGAAAAGTTTCCTTTTGTATCTACAACTCTTGAAATTCCCAAGATGGATTCTAGGAGTTATATTCCAAAACAATATCCCAACCTTTTGGGTTACTTTTGGGTATACCCTGCCCCCTTTATAAAAAACTAAAAAGTCCATCTGTGTTGGATGTTTGCATTATCAATAGTCTTGTTCATATGTTACTCTCACACAGGGCATTTCCTTGTTGAAGCATAATGTGTTTTGTTTTTAGAATCTAGTGTTGGGTGTTATTTGACCTTTGTACATTCAGTATGTCATCAGCAGAGCAGCTCCAGCAGGTGAGCAACTGTTTTATGCATTAGCTCTGTGTGGTGTGACATCTGCACAACTGGTCAGCCTAGTCATGAAGAACTACTAGAAGAACATATAGCCATGTTCAAATATATTCAAAACACAAATATTGGGAAAGGAGATTCAGTTAGTATTGCCCTGGAGATAAAAGTGTGGCTCTACTTTTTTACAACATAGAAGTACTTTACATGCACATAATGCTTGAATAGTAGTAAAGTTTTGTGCAAATGCCTCTGCAATCCCTTCTCACTGGATGATGCACTTGTGTAATTCACTAGTTTACACTGCACATGTCATATTTTCTTAAGCAAATGTGGAAAAACCCACAGTTGTGTGCATGGTTAGTTAGAAGCTTTTAAAAACAAACAGAGATATTTCCAAATATATTTAATCCTAACAAACTACATTATTTAGAGCTTTCCACACATGGAAATATATGTAGTTGTCAATACAAAAAT
>NW_024809641.1:0-3089 GCF_019175285.1 Sceloporus undulatus | reverse complement strand
GGGGGGGGGTCAAACTATTTCTGCAGCCCCAAAGCCCTCTATTATTTACCACCAAGGCAAAATGTCTTCCTTCACCAAGCCATTGAAAACCAACACAAGAGGAGGGCTGATTGCTTCTTTTCCATTGGTCAGCTTTGGGAGAAATGTGCATATTACAAGTAAAGGTGTTTAGGGCCTCAAAAACGATCCTGTGATAAAGAATTACAAGAATACTGACGCGGTAGACATTTAAAAGATGAGGCATTTAGACTCCCAATGAAACATGAACGATTTATGGCCTTTTTTTTTCTTTTCTCACTGTAACCTGGAAAGTAAGGCCTCTTGCAAGACATATATACCAACGTGGGCGAGCAAAAGCTCCGAGTGGCAGATGTCTTGAAGACCTGCTCTCTAGGCTACGCCAGTACACCAGGTGGGGAGAGTGGCGCACAGCCACGCAGGACGGTGGGGAGGAGGCAAGGGAAGGCCGAACCGGGGGCTAGGGGGCAAATTGGACCGGGTCCGGGAGGGGCCCCCAAAAGCGGGTTTGTCTTGGGGGCCGCCGGGTTATGGCATCCCAAGCCAAGAAGGCAGTGGCCAGTGGCCGGGGCACTGTTGACCTTTCCACCATCAAGTGCTCCATGGCTGCTGCAGTGTGAAAGGTTGGGGGCACCCTTGGCTGAGCCATTCCTGTCACTACTATGCTCTGAGGCTGAGAGAGTGTGACTTGCCTAGGGCAAGATTTGCACCTATTTCCCAATATTGTGACAGGTGTGTGTGTGCCTTCCAGTTGTTTCCAGGTCTTATGGTGACCTGATGGGAATCTCTGAAGGGTTTTTCTTGGCACGTTCCTTCAGAGTGGGTTTCCCATGGCCATCCTCTGAGGCTGAGAGAGTGTGACTTTCCCAAGGCTTCAGTTATTTTGGAAGCCTTTTTGCTTTATCTTCTAGAAGGCGGATGAGGTGTTGCTTCTTGCATTGAAGAATGAGAGGAACCTTCTGGCATCCAAAAGGCTAACATTCTCTGGAGTTATGTCTGATAATATGAATATATAGGATTGAAATCTAAAAAGACACACAAAGAGACACACTTCCCTCCTTTTGGCCCAAGGAGCTGGGCCTCCTTATCACTCTAAAGCCTCAGGGAGAGAAAGAGAAGCCAATGGTCAGTTCAACTGAGGCCTCAGAGAAGGTGCTGGGACATTCCCCACAGTCACAAGCAGCACACAAAATGGCTGCCAGAACACAAAATGGATGCCGGAACACAAAATGGCTCCGGAAAACAAAATGGGAGTGTGCAGCAGGGGGCGGGGTCTTCCAGGTCCTCTGTCCCCATTGGCCAGCCTCAAGAAGAGGAGGAGCTTCTGCTTCT
Organism: Sceloporus undulatus; assembly: GCF_019175285.1. Classification (NCBI taxonomy): domain Eukaryota; kingdom Metazoa; phylum Chordata; class Lepidosauria; order Squamata; family Phrynosomatidae; genus Sceloporus; species Sceloporus undulatus. The sequence continues at coordinate 1,739 of NW_024809641.1, read as the reverse complement.
TTATTTGGCTTTGTGCGCAGAAGAGTGAGTGAGGAGAGAGGAGTAGAGTGTCAGAGGGAGAAAGAGACAAATAGGAAGGGAGGGAGGAAGGAAGGAAGGAAGGAAGGAAGGAGGAGAGAGGAGCAGAGTGTAAGAGAGAGAAAGAGACAGACAGAGAGGGAGGAAGGAGCAAGTGGAGGGACAGCAGAGAGACAAGGCCTGGAACCACTAGGCTTCACTGCTGCCCTGAGGTCTGGCTGGGCCTGGCTTGGGTCTACTGCTGCTGCTGCTGCTGCTGCTTTCCTTTGGCCACTGCCATTAAGAAGGGGAGGAAGGAGGCCCAGCAGTCCTTCTAGGCATGGTCCACTCTCTCTGAAGGTGGGAGAGTGGGACTCACCAAAGGGGATTTCAATGCTTTTAATGGTGACTCTCATGCAGTAGCAAAGGTGCTTGTGGTGGTGGTGGTGATGATATTATCAGGCCTGTGGGGGAGAGGATGGAGCTGCCGCCAGACCTTAATAATCATTAATGCCCCCCCCCCAGTCATTCTGAGGCAGAGGCATCCAGTTTGTGTTCTGATGGCCATTTTGTCTTCAAGCAGCCATTTTGTTTTCATGCAGCCATTTTGTTTTCCGGCAGCCATTTTGTGCTGCTTCTGACTGTGGGGAATGTTCCAGAACCTTCTCTGAGGCCTCCTCAGTTGAACTGAGAGACTCCTCTTTCTCTCCCTGAGAGACTTCAGAGCCAGAAGGAGGCCAGACTCTTTGGGCAAAAGGAAAGCAGTGTGTTTCTTGGTGTGTCTTTTGTGACTCTTTCCTGAGAGACTTTTCTTCACAAACATTGGGCTTTGGCTTCTAAGAGGAGGCTAGTCCCCCAAAAAAGGCCAAAAGGAGCTCCTTTGGGAAGTTTTAAAAGTCTCCCCAGTTTCCTTATTAAGAGATTTTCAGGGAAGAAGGAATGAGGCAGACCAGAGCATCTCATATTATGACCAAATAAACATAGAAACAAACAAGAACAACAAAAATAAGGATTAGGCAGAAAAGCAGACTGCTTATTTCTTTTAAAGGAAACTCATTGTTAGGAAGTAAAAACAAGACTTGGGTGCTTCTGCCCTTTTACAACCGACTCAAGCTGTATCTGCACCGCAGAAATAATCCAGTTCGAAACCGCTTTAACTCTCCTGGCTCCATCCTGTGGAATCCTGGGATTTGTAGTTCGTTGAGGCACCAGAGCTCTCTGGCAGAGAAGGCTAAGTGTCCAAAGGTAAAATCCCAGGATTCCATATCACTGAGCGTTAAAGACAAACCTATTACTCACATTTACCATACGCTGCTTCCAAAGTACCAGACTAACTTTTATTTCTATCTCATTCATTTTTAATTATCTGTTCATAAATAAAAAGTAAATATATATTGTTCTACTTGTTCTTATCCTTAAAATCATTTATTTTCTCTTTCAGTCCTCATTTAAATTGTAAAACAGTTGATACAAAATCACTCTAATTAGATTAAACTAAACATCATTGGGTTTTTAACCTCCCAACATACTTCTATTTTACAGCCGTTATATTTCTTTGAATAAGTTAAAATACTTCAACTTAAATTAGTTCTATCCCTAAAGAAGCATTTTTCCTCCATGTTTCTGGAGATATTCAATTATATTATTCCAGTCTCCTTTATATACATTTGACGCTCCTTTCTAATTCCTTTTGAGAGTTTGTCCATTTCCATCATGTCCAGAAGCTTAAATATCCAATCTTC
>NW_024809640.1:0-3090 GCF_019175285.1 Sceloporus undulatus | reverse complement strand
ATTCAACACCTTAATGACATGGAACTCATTTGGTGGGGAATAATTTCCCTACAAATAGAAGATTCCTCCAGGAAGGGCTAACACAACCTCTTTTTGCTTTGGCCTCTAGCAGAAGAATATGTTAAGCCATTTTATAAGCTTGTGTGAACAGCAGCAGGGAGGTATATTAGTGGGCCTAATCCCAACTATTTTTAGCTTCCTTCCCTTCTCCTTTCAAAGGCATATTTAAAGGATGAGAGGGGGGAAAACTAGTTTTCATGTTGCATATTCAAATACTGATGAGGAACTTTGCCTATTGGAGTTAGTCCAAGAGATCATAAAACTTTAATCTCCAGCAGCAATGCTTCCAGCAGAGGAAACGAACAAGCAAACAAACAAGCAGACACTCATGCACGTGCACACACACAGCTTAAACTTATTTCCAACTTATGGCGACCCGAAGACTAACCTATCATGGGGTTTTCTTGGCAAGTTTCCTCAGAGATGGCTTGCCATTACCATCCTCTGGGGCTGAGAGAGTATGACTTGCCTGGGATCACCCAGTGGATTTCATGATCCAGTAGAGTTTTGAACCCTACTCTCTACAGTCATAGTCCAATAACCAAACCATTACACCATGCTGGCATAGAAAGGTTTTTTTAAATAATAATAATAATAATAATAATAATAATAATAATAATAATAATAAAGCACACTTTATGGGGTTCAAACTATTTTCAAGTGTTTTCAAAAACCTGGAGGGCTTTCTGCATCTTGGGCAGATGCCTTATCTGCCTAATGGTAGAGCTGGCCCTACTGAACAGGTGCTTCCAGAGGGGCAGCCAACTCATGAGTGGAATCAGGCCTGCTGGCAAGGGTGCATCTACACTGTAAAAATAATACAGTTTGACACCACCTTGGCTGCCTTCACACCCTCTGTCTTACAGAATGTTGGGATTTGTGAAGCACCAGCATTCTCTGGCAGAAAAGGCTATGGACCTTGTATAACTACGTGTCCCAGGATTCCATAGGATGGAGCTACAGCACTAAAAGTAGTGTCAAGCTACCCTCCAATGTCTATAAAACATCATGGGGGAGCTGGGCAATTACAGCATGAGCAGGCAAAACAGGAGCAGATACCTTCCCCATTCATACACCTTTGTCTCTAAAACTGCTTTTTGGGAGGTGGGGGGAGAAAAGTGACAAAAATATGGTTTGGAATATGCTTTCCTTTTCCCTCTTGATCATGCTGCACCTTAAATCAGCTGAACACAGACCTGCCCTTGTGTAGGGAGTTAATTGGCAGGCTCCCTGTAGCATCCAGGGGCCATTGCATCTACTTGTAATCTCCCCAGACCAGAAAAGTTCTGCATGTATAAATATTTGGCCAGAATGTACTTTGGTTTTAGGTGCATGAAACTTGTTGGCATTGACGCTCAGGGTTATGGAGGAGGTGAGGAACTAAATGAGAAAGAGGGAGTTGTAATCAGAGTCTAAAAAACATTCCTCTCTCATGTTCTTCTGTGGGTTCACTTATCTCAATACTGTAAAGCAAAAGTTCAAAGACATGGCCATACTGGAAAATCAGTATGCAATTAATCTTTTAGCACCTTTGAGACTAACTGAAAGAAAGACGTTGGTAGCATGAACTTTTGTAGATGCATGGGGTGGATGGGCAAGCAGAGGACACACCTTCTCTCTGGTTCCCACACTCATGTGGTTTTCTACTCACCTTGGCTTTAAGCAACATCCTTCCTCCTACCTTTTCCCACAATGTTCATTTTTAAAACTGAACCTGTCACCTCATCTCTACATCCACAAAGTTGTGTTTTCAGATAGCATACTTATATAGACCTGCCCCTGTCCATTCCACTCTATGCATCTGAGGAAGTAGACTGAAGCCTAAGAAAGCTCACCCTACCGACTTCTCTCTTTGAGTAAAGAGAGAGTGAAATAAAATGGGAGGTTGCTTTGGGAAATATTGTCCTTTCAGTCTTCCCATAATCTTCAGGTTTATAGGAAATGCTGATTAAGCTGCTTCTCCTTCTCACATATGTTTTCTATTACCTTCCATTGTCTGCAAGCATTTTTCTGTCCAGTCATCAGTCATTCCCATTTGAATAAAGAACATGACATCAAAACACTCAGCATTGCTACCCTGTGGCTATGCTCCCATGTGCAGGATTTCATAATCCTCCTTGGCTTGTTCTAGGCTTTTTTTTTGGCCTCTAAGTAGGTTCTTGTGATCTCAGTGACTTGGAAAAGACAATTTCTTGGAACAAGTTTCTATGATGGCACAATTTTGTGTAACTACTTTTTATCCACACAACTAACCGTCACATCACTGGATAGTTTGCTTGAGTAGGACACATGATGTGAGACGTACTGCAGCAGTTAGAGATTTTGGTGAAGGAGCAACCATGTCATTGGATTAGTGGGGGGAAAGTAAGGGCTTTATTATAGGAGCTCCGTTATGAGATATTAAAGTTACTTAAGGGGCTAGTCCAATCTAGTTACACTCTAGGGGAAAACATAGGGAGTTATGGGTAGGAGAAGAGATGGAAACATCCTTAAGAGCATCAGTTTACATCATAAGAGTTTATCAAACGAGAGGAATTTCTCTTAAATTCGAATGAAAAGAAGTGGGGACAGAACGCATTCACTTAAAGTTGCTAGGTTAGCGCAATTATGTGAATACGCATTGCATTCGAACTGGCTTCCCATTGCCCAAAAATGGTATGCCATTGCTCGAATTTGCATGTGGCAGTCTATCACGCAATAACGTTAAACCCCATGATTGTGTTAAGATTGCCATTGGATTATACTTCCAATTTCCCTTGTCTGATAAACTCCATAGAAGGAGCAGAATAGCTAGAGAGACAGGGAGGGCAGTAGCAAGAGTGTTCCCTCAACTTTCTAACCCTCTTGCTACTGCCCACTCTGAGGCACTCTTGACTCTTCAAAGTTGAGCATTCTTGTACTGCCAACAGCATAGACACACAACAATGTTACCTTTGCACATAAAGTGGCTTGTGTGCATGATTTTCAAACAAAGCATGTGAAGTTTCAACACGGAGAAATGTAAGGTATTGCACTTAGGGCGGAAAAATA
>NW_024809639.1:0-3090 GCF_019175285.1 Sceloporus undulatus | reverse complement strand
CCTCATTTGAAGCTTGCCTAAGGACACACCTGGTAACAAGGTATCTGAAATGGAATCTTCCCAGTTCTTAGACATACATTAACCATGTATGTCTACATGGTTAATCACTACACAAGGCTGTCTGCATGAAGATGATTATACAAAATAACCAAAATAGCAGAGCTGTTTCAAGTAAAATGCTGATAATTATTTGACACTTCACAGCTGAACTCATTTGTTTCCACTGCAACTTAATATGTCACAATTATGACAGTTAATGGGATATACACCCTTTGTATCTATTTATTCAATTGTGATTAATATGTTTCATCTTGTACAGCCTGGTGATATGGACAGGATACTTGGTAGAACAAAACCGACCAAGCAAATGCTTGATTCTTGTTCATATTTACTAATTACAAGAAACCAAAAAGGCTTGGGCAAAATGGTAATGGGAAGCAGCAATTATCTTCCCACAAAAACAGCCTGTAGCTAGTTGGAAGGCCTCTATTTAAACTACCCTCCTTTCACTGCACTGACAGTCTCAGATTTCCCATTCTTGGTTTATCAAATATGTCTAGAAGGTACCATGCTGGTTTAAAGAAGGTCTTGCATTTATAGGCAAATAACACACAATGCTATTTCCTCAGTTAATATCAAGGAAGCTAGTTTTGTTCCTAATTGGCGTACAAAGGCAGAATGTGCTTGGGTGAGAGGAGGCCAAAATAATATAAATAAATAAATAAATTGATGATGATAATGCCTAGAGATTAATCTCACAAGACAGTGGTACTCATGGACCAAAAATAGATGAGCCGAGCAATAGTGATTCAACCTATTTGGAATGAGGTAACATTTCCCTATGAAGAATCAGATTTGGTCAGGGGGAATCTGGTCTTCCTTTAACAAATATATGTTGATGTGAGAACTATAAGCATTCAGTTATCTTGGGGTGAAACTAGTGCATCAACTGTTTTATTTTCTAAAGTAGTCACAAATAACCACAACACAAGCCTTAGATATATGCAAGGTGGATTTTTGCTATGCATTCTAGAAAATCGTGCATTTGAAGGGTCTCCAGAAGTTGCAGCTGGTTCAGAATACAACTGTAAAGATGTAGGTGAAAGTCTGTCAGTGGGTTCATGTTACATCAAGCCTGCAACAGCTGGACTAGTTACCAGTCTCCTTCTGGGCACAATTCAAAATCTTCAAGATCACCTTATTTTCTGTCTCCCTCCATATTATTCTTTATGCACCCTAAGATTAAAAGGAAAGGCACTATTCTGTATCTCATTTACAGTGAGCGACTGTTCAGTTTTGAAGCTGTCAGTGAGCTGCTTTTTAAGCATAATTGTGTGTCAGTTGTGATGGCTGCTGTTAGTAACAGCTGGAAGTAGATATTTTCCCTCACCTAAAAGTCTCAGATGTTTAGCAAACCAAGTGAGAAATGAAATAGCACAAGCAGCACTGAAACCACATTTATAACCACAGAACATCTATGCAATTTAATTTGATATTAGTGGATTTATATTATTTTTGCAAAGTTGAAAAAAAAACAAAAACAAAGCACACCTAGCATTTTATTAGCAATCTCATTTATGTAATGCTAATTTGAAATGGCTTTTCTGTCCTCACAGCAAATGTAAAGATAAACAGATGGCTCCGTTTTAATTCAATTCCCCAATGACTTTTGAGCAAGCATCCTAGCATATGATGCAAGAGTCTAAAATAAGAATAAATGCCCTTATTGTTAATCTTGTTTCTAGATGCATGGTTGTTAACTATGAGATGTTCTTGTTTTTCAAATGCCATACTATTTCAGCAATTAAAACATGACTAGAAAAACTGAAGGAACAAAGCATGTACAGACAAAGGTAGAGGCTTAAGTTTTCACTGTTGAACATCAGTCAAGGGGAAGGAAGTTCATAGCTCTCACACATCTATATAAACATGTGGTGGTTACATATGTCACGTGATAGGCAGTCAAGTAAGTTTCTACAATTAGGACACTTTTCAAATAAGCATATACAACTATGGCCCTTTTCAATATGTTTAGTAAAATAATGTTTACCAAGAACAAATTCCAAAAGGTTATTTCTTTTGTTATACAAACCATTCAATAAAGCACTTCATGCTAGTTTTCATGGTAAAAAGTGCTTCATATGATGCATCATTGAAACCTGAAAACAGTATTCCAAAATACAATACTTTCCAAGACAAGGTGAATTCCAGAAATTATATTCTAAGGAATTTCAACCATGTAAACTATATACTGTATTACCATTAAAATGCTAGCTAAATCTACATTTAAAGTCTCTGAAATAATGAATTAATGGCTCTGTCACACTCACAGGTGACCTAAGCTACCTATAATAAAATAAAATGGAGGCATGTGCATTTTTTGTTATCTGCAGGGAGAGGGTCCAGAACAGATCTCCCATGGATACAAAGGGACAACTGTATTTATGTTTCAGTCTATGGATAAAAATGACACAAGGGCTGTAGGAGATATTTAGTTGTAGAAATTTAGACCATGTATAATTGATTATGGCTGGAATTTTAAAAATTTACATTATAAAGTTTTTTTTTTTAATTTAAAAACAGGCAGAATGGTGTGATGGCCAAGCTTTCTATACTCTGGCCTATAGGTGCCTTGTTCAAGACCTACCGCATATTCCGGCGTATAAGACGACCCCCAACTTTACAACTTAAAATAGAGTGTTTCGGATATACTCACCGTATAAGACTACCCCTCTCTTCCATGATAAGTCAGAAAGGAGCTGAAGGCACACAACAACAACAGCAGCAGCAGCAGCGACAGAGGAGAAAGAGCGGGGAGGAGAAAAAAGGAGAAGGAGAAAGAAGAAAAGAAGGGGAAGAGGAGGGAGACTCCACTACACTCTGAGGAAGGAGTGTGTTCCACATTTGAAATAACAGCATACACAACATTATTTCACCCACCTCGACAACTTCTCCCGCCCTTCCTCTTGGTGCATCTACACTTTAGAATTAATGCAGTTTGACATCACTTTAAGAGCTGCTGCTCCATCCTATTGGAATCCTAGGATTTATAGTTTTATAAGGTCTTTTGCCTTCTCTGCCCAAAGAATG
>NW_024809638.1:0-3090 GCF_019175285.1 Sceloporus undulatus | reverse complement strand
AGAAAGAAGGGGTCAGGGACTTTCTTTTGATGGCGTCTGAGGCAAAAGCAAATTGCTGTGCCCTTTCCCGCTTGTGGGATCTTCCTCATAAACAACTTTGACCATCTTCACCACTTTTTGGTGTTGCTTGTCCACATGTGTCTTGTTTTTCCCATCTGTGAAATGTTGGGTGATATGGGAGAATGTCTCTGGATATAAATTGGGGTTGGCCCCTTGGCCCTCAAGCCCACAGTGCTCCCCAGAACTGCTTTTACAAATAACATTTGTCTCTGAAATTTGGCAACAAATGGCTAAATCCACTATAATCTTTGGAGGCTAAATGTGCTATAAGTGTTGGAATAGTCAGTATCGTAATCCATCATCAATATCCCAGCCATGGCCTAAATTATATTGAATGTGATATTGTATATTATATTGAAAGAATTTGAAACAAACAATCTCAAAGGCAGTAGCTTTTTTCTTGCTATCAGAATTTAAAATTTATTTCCTGGACTGAATTCTAAAGTGATCAAATAATATTTGGATGCACCATGTGCTTTCCTCCCCTTTTGCTTAGTCATTCTCTGAATGTGGGATATTTTCTATTGCAGATGACCTTTGCGGATGTGGCAGTATATTTCACCGAGGAGGAATGGAAACTGTTGTCGAAGAAGCAGAGACTTTTGTCCAATTATGTGATGATGGAGAATTACGAAAATGTGGCCTATGTTGGTAAGGAAGCTGAATTCATTGCTCTTCCGATTCCACTTCAGAATCATAGAATCATAGAGCTGGAATAGACCACAAGGTTCAACCCCTTGCCATGCAGGAATACACATTGAAAGCATCCTCAGCAGATGTCCACCAAGCCTTTCCCACCTTCAAAGATCTTTAAAACCCTTCAAAGAAAGAGCGCTTTAGAAATTAATAATAATAATAATAATAATAATTAGACGCTTCTATGCTCTGAGGGAGTATATTCCACTGCTGAATAGCACTTACTGTCAGGAAGTTCCTCCTAATGTTTAGGTGGAACCTCTTTTCCTGTGGCTAACTCCCTCCTCAGTATGTTATCCCTTCAAGTATTTAAACAGGGCTTTCACACCACTTCTTAACCTTCGCTTCTTCAGGCTAAACATTCCCAGCTCCCTAAGTCATTCCTCATAGGACATGGCTTCTAGACACTTCACCATTTTGGTCACCCTCCTTTGGATACGCTCCAGTTTCTCAACATCGTTTGTGAATTGTGGTGCCCAGAACTGGACACAATATTCCAGGTGGGCTTTGACCAAAGCAGAATAGAGTGGCACTATTACTTCCCTTGATCTAGGCACTATAGCTCTATTGATGCAGCCTAAAATTGCATTGGCCTTTTTAGCTGCCGCATCACACTGTTGACTCCCAGATCCCTTTCACATGTAGTCTCGTTCAGCCAGGTGTCACCCATCCTATATCTGTGCTTTTGATTTTTCTGCCCTCGTGCAGTACCATACATTTCTCAGTGCTGAAATTCATTTTGTTACACTTGGCCCAGCTTTCTAGTCTATTCAGGTCATTTTGAAGTTTGATCCAGTCCTCAGGGGTATTAGCTACTCCTCCTAATTTGGTGCCATCTGCAAATTTGATAAGTATGCTCCCAATTCTGTCATCCAGGTCATTGATAAAGATGTTGAATAGCACTGGGCCCAGGACAGAGCCCTGTGGGACCCCACTGGTCACTTCTCTCCAGGATGAAAAGGAGCCATTTTGAGCACCCTTTGGGTTCGTCTAGTCAACCAGTTACAAATCCATGTAACTGAGGCCTGTTACAGACTGCCAAAATAAAGCTGCTTCGGGTCTCTTTGGAGATATGCTATTTAAATGATGCATGGGTCCTAAGAATCCGGAAGCTGCACCAAAGCTGCACTCCAGTGCTTAGGAATGGAGTGTGGCTTTGGTGCGACCTCCGAACTCTTAGGACCCATGCATCATTTAAATAGCATATCTCCAAAGAGACCCAAAGCAGCTTTATTTTGGCAGTCTGTAACAGGCCTGAGTTTTCAATAAGGTTTAGATCATTTTAGAATGTTTCCTGTGGGAGAAGAATGGTCTGAAACCAAACTGAATGCAATGGGTGCTTTGTGCCAAAATCTCAGACAAAAATGATTAGCATACTGGCTCTTGGGTCCTTCTTGGCTTTGAATTTTAGTTCTGTTCAAAAGTCAGCGCACACTACAATCTGAGGGTGACACTCCCAGTTGCAGCTCAGCAATAACATAGAAGAGTACGGAAGCAAATATCCAGATATATAGATTTTGGCAATGCACTTACCACTTTTCACACTTAAAAATAAGTCACAAACACAGTTGATTTGATCAAAATCCTTGGAGGTTCTCTAGCTTGAGTTGCAAATTAATACAAATGTTTGCAAGCTCTCCTCTCTGACTTCTGTCAACTTCACCATCTCTTATACACACAACTCCAATCCAATCCACACAAATCCGCATGTGAGCTGCATACTGTATTGGTTGTGAGCCATCTCCTGGTGCCAAACAGCATGAAGGGACCTCTGCAGTTAGCTTCCATCATGCCCTGGGCTCTGACTCAGGACTCTGTGGCAGTCTCAAAGGTTATGATGCCATGTGTCAATCAAAGTATTTTTGCATATGGATTTTTTTTTCAACAGTCCTTTGACTATCTGCTTCCACTGATTTCCTCAGGGCAGTCCCCATTCTTTGCTAGCTCCTATAAGTAAGGATGCAATCGTTCCATGGATTTAGGGGCATAAGCAGCAGGGTCTTGCTTGCGTTACTCACAGAAACATTTTTTAATTAAATTAAATTCTTAATTTAATCTCTAATAAGGAGGGGGTTAATGAGGGCTAAATCATGGGGTAACACTCTCCCCTCTTAACTCTGATTTTCAGTCTCATCTGTCATTGTCCTTCTTTACAGAAAAACATTTGAGTCACGAGAGAGTCCACACAGAGAAGAAGCCACATAAATGCCAGCATTGTAGGAAAAGTTTTGCTTACAAGTCAGTCCTTGTCATGCATCGAAGAGTCCACACTGGAGAAAAGCCATACAAATGCCAGCATTGTGGGAAATGTTTTTCTTCAAAGTCAAACCTAGT
>NW_024809637.1:527-3090 GCF_019175285.1 Sceloporus undulatus | reverse complement strand
GTGATGGATTCTTGGCATCGGACAGCATTTATGACCACTTCAGTCCTGCTGTCAGATCCATAGACAACAATGCTTTGTCTGCTCCTCCTTAATAGACCATACAACTTTCTTTGAGAATAAAGATGTTAACTCTGTCTGAATGGGAGGGGAAAAGAGAGAGAGAGATTCCTGCCTAGAGACCTTTTATCTCTCCCCAAGCAAACTTTCTTCTATTTGTTTTCTTTCTTTCTAAAAAGCTAGCTAAATGAGGATTAAAGAAATCCTTTGATGTCTTTAAGTATTATTAGACACACGTGTGTATGTACATGCACGCGCACACATGCACACAGTTCTTCCATTAGAGGAAAATCACAACAGGAACCAGCTTATAACACCTTCAGTCTAGATCCCATTGTTAGTCCCAGATACAGAAACCCCACAGAATCAATGGGAACTTGGTAAATCTATATTTCTGTAGGTTCCATTAATTCAGTGGGTCTATTCTAGCTGGGAGGAACAGCTGAACGCAACCATTTTTAGCACCAACTAAAAATTGCGTATCAGTGAGCTTACTTCTGAATTACACTGAACGCTGTGGCAAGCACCATGTGTATTGTTCGGGGGAAAAATTCCACTTTTTAAACATCATGTGCAGTTCAAAAACTAGACTCCTTCTCTGTGACATGGAATTATAATATCCCAATATAGATGTTAAAAAACTGTTTCCGTCATTGTCATTGTTCAGCACTGCAATATTATCTTTCTAATACTGCACACATGGTGGATTTTTTTTAAGACTTTAAATACTAAGGTTGACACCCTGTTGGGAAATTGCATCATCATAAACTGACTAACAACCATGAATTGTGCCATTGTACAGTGCTTATATTCCCTTATATTGTGCCATTGTACGATGCTTTTATCTTCTTGAGGGGATCGCAAATGTAGCTACATAATTAGGACCATTGTGGAAGTGGACCCAGTAGTGTGGCTGTTCCACAACAATCCTGATGTGCCATGTGTCCTGATGCACAAACGTCTCAGTGTGCAATATGCATCTTGTGCCCTGTTGTACATGATCACAGTTCATTAGTATGATTACGTATCATGTCAGTAGCATAATTCCATCATCATTAAATTATGTACAGTATCTGTTGCAGGATCTCAGTCTAAATTTTACATTTTTATTGGATGCTTTAAGAATAGCTCTGATTATAAAGAAGGATAATGGGAAACTATAGACATAGATAAAGAATGGGGGGCATAATTGAGAGTGCTCTCATTGATATACTTTCTTTGCAGCAGGTTAAAAAAATGATCACAGCACCATTTCAATCCCAGAGAATCTGTCTCCTACTGTGCATTCAATTGGCTATTTCAACTGACTATGACAATTGGCTTGTGGTAGTAGCCTAAATAGGTGACCACTGAACAGGTAATAAGGGGAGATAAGGTGGATGTCAGTGAAAACCTAAGGCACCCATTTGGTGAAAAGGAAGGACCTGGAACTTCCCCTTTAGATCATAGGACTAGGGGGATGGAGTAGGAGAGTTCCCTTGAGCCTGGCCTGAGTCCTCACATTATGTCATTTTACTTGGGGAGGGCATTTCTGATTGGCCTTTAAGTTGTAGGCTGGTTAGATAGCAACCCAATTTTGGGTTTCTGCTTGGGGCTCAGGTGTTTCATCAGAGGAGGTCTGGGTGACACTGACCTCAGCTGCTCTCACACTAGCCCCCCCCCCCCCCCCCCCTCTCTCAGGGCTTAAAGATTAATTAAGTTAATAGTTATAAAGTGGACTGTTTCAACCATATCACTTTTGTGCAATTCATTATTTTCATGATTGATCAGCAAATACATTTCATTGGCAGGATACAGACGGGCAAAAAGGGGTGTGTTCATGACGTCATGAAGGTATAGCCTTCAGACGGCCCTTACCTGAATGCCGCCATGAACATGCCGCCCGCACGCCCCAAGCGGGAAGAAGCGGCATTAAAAAGGTGCCGCTTTTTTCCACTTCTTTTCTATATAGTGCGCAGCTGCGCATCTCTGTCTATAAGCTGCTGCACCAGTACGCCAGAATTGCTACGCCGCTAATTTAAGTTGCCCATTTAAAAGCTCCATGTCTGCTGTGTCGCATAATGAGTCGGGGTCCTGGAACATGCGCAGTTTGCAGTCAGGCTTTAATTGCAAGCGTCAGATGCCATGCAGGTGTGGAAGCTGTGGCACAGCTGCAGTGCATTTTAAGACTCGTAACCCTAACCCTAACCCTAACCCTAGAGCTGCATGTACGCATGCGCTGCTAGAATTGTGGAAAGTTTGGACTTTAAAGTGAACCCCTACACACATTCCTGTGCCATTTTCACCTAACAATAACAAAACGCTAAAACTTTAAATATTTACATATGTACAAGGGAGGTGATGGGGGACGGCAGGGGGACAGCGGTGGCAGCGGCGACAGCTGTGGATGTGCATGGCAGATTCAGCAAGAGCACAGGGACCAAAGGAGAGGAGGCATCTATGATGCTGGTGACATTGGCAACGTGCAAGCGGACAAAGATGCCAACACCAGCTGATCACCAGCTGG
>NW_024809637.1:0-427 GCF_019175285.1 Sceloporus undulatus | reverse complement strand
GCCGCCTCGCAGGACGCTGCAAAGAGAGAGGCAGCTTCCGCACGGGCGGCGGTATGGAAACTGCGGGTCAGAAACGGCCCCAGGTGAGGCGTCTTCACTGCCCCCCATGTGGAAGCCCCATACACCTTAGCCACGCCCCTGGGGCGGGCGGTCTGGAGGCTCCGTATTCAGCAGAATACACCTCCAAGACGTCTTCCCCTGCCTTCCTGTATTCCGCCTTTGTTTTACAGCAAACTCAGGCTCTGACAATATTTTTATGAGGACCCACTAAAATGCTACAAAATTATGAGCAAGGTTTCAAGTTCTCAAAATACTCTTCATCAGGCTACAGCAATGAAAACTAAGAGCATTACCATTGACATCCCACCAGTTCTTAGTATTGCAATAGCTGATAACTTTGAGCCAGTGTGGAGTGTTGAACTGCAAC
>NW_024809636.1:518-3091 GCF_019175285.1 Sceloporus undulatus | reverse complement strand
ATAATAATAATAATAATAATAATAATAATAATAATAATAATAATAATAGCATTCTTTCTAAATATGAGCTGATTTGGGATGATCAAAACAAAAATGTTTAGCGGCTTTTCTTTGTAAAGTGATTTGTTTATGTAAATAAGTAAATGTGGAATTTTGGCCTAAAGAGTGCTAAAGTTAAGACTAAAAGATTTTAAAATGGTCCCGACAGGTGAAAAACAATTCAATAACACCCCTTTTTCCCTTACGCACCAAGAAGTCTAAGGACAGATTTATTACTTTATCTGTTGTTTGTCACTATAAAATTTAGAACATGTCAGCTAGATTTAGGACATACAAAAGAAGCACACACTGTCAAAAATCAAATCTTTTCATGCAGAATGAAAAGAATAGCAATTAAGAGTTATAAGTGTTGTTTTATTCATTTATTTATTTAATTTATATGTCACCTTTCTCCCTGGAGAAGTAAAAAGAAATTGAATTATATGACCAGACATACCATTAAAAACCCGCATGATAAGGATACATACAGTAACAGTATTCAAAGGTAATGCTAAACCATTCCAGACCACTTGCAAGCCCTAACATTCACATAATCAGAAGATACAAATTGTAGGTAGTTCGTATAATTTGTACAAATTACAAGTTGCTCTGGAGACAGGACTGCAAACAGGGACGTAGCCGGGGGGGGGGGGTTTCTGGGGGTCCGGACCCCCCCTTCCATTAGAAAAATGAATGGTGTGTGCTGCTGCGCCACCGCACTCAAGCCCCATTATAATGGTGGCACTTAGTCTGGACCCCCCCTTCCTAAAATCCTAGCTACGTCCCTGCTGTAAACTATGGTTTTATTCTATCTATGAATGGACATTTATGAAAGCAGTGTGCAATGGGAGAAGTAAGAATGGGAATCTTGTACTTAATGTTAACTTTTACTTAGCATCAGCCTCAGTAAATTACACATGGCAAATTAAAAAAAACATGATGAAAGGCAAGTCTTAGTTCAGAGTCAGACAAACTAAACCATACTTTGGAGATCAGCAGTGGCTCTCCACAGACCAGTTCTTATTCATCACAGTTTGCTTTCTTCTTGTTATTTGCTGTGAAATTGGCTTTAATTGCCAGTGATCCATGGGTGTCAGGAGTATTGGTGGTATAACAAATTGGAAGTTAATAAAGAGTTAAATGACCACATAATTAGACGATCATTAATAAGAATATGGAATAAGTGTAAAAATAAATTCTATAAGGAGTTACCAGAATGTGTATCACCACATGAGGCACCCATGAAGAAAAACATGTTGAGGAGAAAATAATGGTTAAAATATCAAGCTCTCTTAAATTGGAATGAAGAAAAGTTGAGAATAAAAATGGAAGATGAGCTGAAAAGAGAGGGAATACAATGTCAATGGTTTTTCTATAGGCAACTCTGGGAAAGAACAAATATAAGACCTTAGAAGGTATTACAAAGGAAAAAAAATGATCTTGATATGATTTTGTTGGATAAGAATGCCACCATATCTAAAGTGTATAAACTGCTGTTGAAAAGAAAAACAGAGATGGAAATTGTTAAAGAATGTACTATACAACGAGCACAAAATATCAGCCCCTCAATACTGCTGGAAAAATGGGAGAGCTTGGGTTCCAGATCTGAAGTTTACTCTTAGTATGAATGTGAAAGAAAACTTTTACAGAATGCTTCACTGATGCTACTTGACCCCAAGTAAATTAGCGAAGATATATAAAAATGAAAAGGGAATGTGTTGGGAGTGTGGTCAGTGTGAGGGAACCTTCTGTCATATTTGGTGGCTGTGTCCTAGAACAAAGAAATATTGGATAGAAATTCATAAAATAATACACATTGTTTTCCAGATGAAAATTAAATTACAATTAAACCTCTTCCTTCTTAATATGTTAGAAGGAAGAGAAGATAGAAAGCATTTAAATGTATGTTGTACTTAGTATTGGCAGTTAGAATATTTGCACAAAAATGGAAAGATTCTGAGTTACCAATAACTGATGAATGGCTTGCAAAAACATTAAATTTGATAGATATGGATAGACTGACAAATTTAATAAATGAAAAACCATTAGGAAATGAGGAGAAATAGTGGGAATCAGTGCTAAATTATTGTAAGAAGAAGTGGTCAAACTAAGTGTTCTGTTAAGCCAAATAACAGAAGCATTGAACTCAACATTAGATATTAGTAAAACAAATATATAATTTAAATATAAGTGGGGGGGGGGGGGATGAAGACCAGGACTAAATATCCAGTTATCATATTGACAAATACATAAGAAAGTACAGATTCCCACTATTTCTCATCATTTAATAATGGTTTTTTCATTAATTAAATTTATTAATGGTTACTATAGAAAATGAAGAAGATATTTTAAAAGTGTGGTTATAATTTTGATGTAACAACTTTGTATTCTGTGAGAAATAGGGAAAGAAGCTTTTCTTTTTTGCACTGGATTAAAAATGAAAACCAATTACAAATAAAAGATCATAGAATCATAGAATCATAGAGTCCAACCCCCTGCCATGCAGGAAATCACAATCAAAGCATCCCCAACAG